>NC_141141.1:111840176-112084525 GCF_053477565.2 Lygodium microphyllum
ACCATCTCATGAGTGTCCTCTAGTTACGATTACACTCACCTCAGGCCTATCTATCCTTCTTTGGGGTCTATCAATGTTGCGGTCCTCTTCCCCCCTATGTTTATCTCCACCATTGTTATTGTCACAACTATTGTTGCCCTCACCATCATTATTGTCTCACAAATATTGTTACCCTTGTTGGTATCCTGGTGGTGGTTCTTTTCACTCTCCTCATTGTGGCTTGCTTCTTCATCCTTAGAATAGTCTTGTTCATAAGCTCTTTTCAAAGTCTCCAAGGTTGATTGAGCCTCGGAGGGTCTTTGAGCCTTTGGTTTGACAAGGGGACAGAGGATGAGGAACTTGTGGTGTTGGAGTTGGTCCATGAGGTGAAATTAGGGATCCCTTGCCTAGACTTGGCATACTCCTTATATTTTAGCATGGTAGTAGCGAATGTCATCACAAGGTTTGCTTGATGTAGGCTATGAGGTGGACTAGACAAGGAGAAGGAGTGATAGAGCAATGGAATTGTGAAATAAGGAATGAGCTAAATAAGAAGATATATTTATATAAAACTTACGTAAAAGAGTTTAAGGGGGGACTCGCACATGGTTTCACGTGCATGCCCATTTTGATCCTTCTCTTCACCTTGTCATGCCATTACAGATGTGCTTGCCACCTTTCTTTGTTATGTGCTTGAATTTCTTGCTTGAGAGATCTAGCCCATGTGGTATCCTTTGCATTTTTCAACATGATGGAGCGATTGAAGGTACATTTATAAAACCAAGTGAACATTTCTGTGAGATAGCTTCTCTTGACAGAAAATGTAATTGGCCATGTGTGATAGTGAGGGAGGTGGCGGGTGGGTGTGTGGGTGTGAGTGCATACAAGCATGCAAGTACATAACTATGCATGCATGTAAACACCCCCCCAAATCATAAAATCAAGCCCCTACAATTTTTTAGGCCCCCACAATTTTTCATGGCCTCATTGCTCGGGCTTATGCAAATGAGAAAAGTCCCTTCAAAAAGTAATTTTTTATTGGGGGGGGCCAAAGATTATCTCAGCCGCCCCCCCCCCCCCCCCCCCCCCAAACTATATACTTGCATCCTCACTCCATAGCCTCATGAGAACAGAAGTCTCATGCTACACCTTGCAAGCTTGAAAAGTGTGATTTGTCGTTCGCACTTTTCAAGCCGTAGTGTTAGACCACACTAAAGCTTAAAAAGTGTGAAGAGCAAAATCACATGATAGGCACAAGGTAGAGGATTGGCCACGCAAGTAAAGCCATCATGTCTCTCACACTCTTTGGGGTAGAGATGATTCACAATCAAGACACCATCCCCATACATGTTAATGCCATTATGAGGGCTCAAAACAAAAGAGTATGTGTCAACATCCTAGGCTCCATCACTAGTGGACATGTGATTGGGAAAAATAATACCAAGAAGAGAAGGAGAAGATCAAAATAAAAGCTCTTGTTGCAAAGCAAATGAATTACAATAGAATTGATGAGTAAATTTGTGTCTAGTGCTGAGAGTGCAACCACGGCCTCTATCCCAATGTTGAGTGATAGTTGGAGATTAAATTCATACCACCCTTACTAATGTTTGTGGCAATAGGCAAGCCTTTTTGCTAGCACAAATATTCCTATCTTTATAAAAGATTAAATGTTTTTGCAAAACATCTTTATAGGCATCATAGTTCTTGCAATCATGCTCTATGTAGTCACACCACATGCAACAACGAACAAAGTCTTCTCAATTTGGATATCTAGGAGTAGATATGGACTTGTAAAACATATAAGTCGAGCATTTTCTTCCATTTTTGCCATCTTGATCTGGAAGTCATGCATACTCTTGATCAAATTTTCCATTCCATCATCCCTATTAGGTATATCCATAGCAACATGCTAGTTTTCCATAGCTTCTATTGCCTTGCCAAATACTAGAGTAGTCGTGCTGGAGTAATAGATCTAACTTGCATTCTAGCTCTTCATCTTTCTCTCTTAACAAGCATAGAAGCAACATCTTTTGCATCCTACCAATTAGTTTTCAAACCTTGTTCTTTGGCTTTATTTTCAAGCACGTGCTCCAAATTCAACTGCAAAGCAGAATCTATAGCATGTAAAATTAATTCCACTTTCCCAGATTCAAGAGTGGCTTGTTCTATAGCATTCAATTGGTCAAACCTAAGCTCAAATTCTTGCTGAAGCTCTATAGCTGGGCTTTTGAAACCATTATCTGAAAGATTATGTAGTCATCAAGCCTGAATCTTCAAGGACAATTTCTATTTGCATCGCCTCCTTAAACTTGTCCCAATTAGGATCTTTTGCATAGATCTCTACTATGCATGCCCTCAAGGAAGGAGATGAAATTTGAACAAAATGCTCACTCATCCTATGCGGTAGTACTCCAAAGAACTTCATCTTTACAACATATAGCATTAAGTATTTAGAAAAACTATGGTCCTCAAATAATTGCAACTAGTTCTCTATTGCTTATAATACTTTCACTACTTGCTTTGTAAAAACCCATTATCCCTAATATTGTTGCTACTATTGCAAATACATATTGAAGGATTGAAGTAGTTGCCTTACTTCCTCAGATGACCCAAAAGTATACCTTGAAGATCCTATAGCATCTCCCACCTTTGCTATTCTAGACATGGCTTTTCATGCTGGGTTGAGGGGGTATGTGTCAAAGCCACAAACCACAAGGATTCAAGAAAATAATCAAGACATAGGGAAGTTAGAAAGATACTAGTAGACTCTATGTATTACTGTTGAATAAATTTGTACCACTATAACTACATCCTAGGGTTATAAACACTATGTCTAAGTTGATTGCTCAAACTAAACTCTTCCTAGATGATAGCTTGGATACTCTATGTAACCCAAAAGAATTCTACTATAGTAGTACAATAAGAAACAATGTCCCTTTTGATAGCCTAAAGAATCTATCAATAGCATGCAAGTATAAGCTTAAGGAAGTAACCTTGGATCAAAGCCCTAAGGATAGCAATCCTATCCTGAACTTGCTACAATTTGTTTTCCCTCTAACATTTTCATCCGAACTTAGAACATGCTTGTCCAAGTGCTCAAATTTCTCGAAATAGACTTGTTTACAAGGGAATATAGGCAAAAGTGTGAAAATTATCCCAAAATAGTTAAAAATATCATATTTTGAAAAAGACATTACTTTTTTATACTTGTAGGCATGGACACCTTGTACACTCAAGATAACTCCTTGCATGTATTTTGATCAACCTAAAGTTCTTATTAAGTTAAGAGAACTTGATAATGGGTATTCCGACTATGTTGGAGACTAGTTTTGAACCTAGAAAAATATGTTTGCATTATTTTGAGTAAGTATCCCATAAGAATATATCACTCCAAGATACAAGCCTCATACCGACGTTCAAAGTGACAAAAATATTCACAAAAAAAATTGCCCCCCATCATCGCTAAACACGTCGGTATTAGTGATGCTACAGAACTGTCACTATGGGTGTCGCTATTTGCATCGTTATTTACATCGCAAATGCGATGCAAATAATGACGCAAATAACGATGGTTTGCAATGCAAACTGCGACGATAATAGCGACGCATGTAGTAAATTTGCGACGCTAATAGTGACAGTTACAGAGTTTTTTTTTTTTTTGGCCATGTAGCACTATGCGTTGTATTTGGGCCATACAAAAGGGTTACAGTAAAGTGTACAATGGTCGTCAAAATGAAGGCAAAGTGTACTTGAATCCACAAGACTAATACATAGAATAAATACAAGATCACTTAATGAAAGCGCTCATGGAATCATGGCAAGATACAAAGGATGATAATAACAAAGTGCATAGAAAATGCATACATAAATCACAGGACCAAAAAGAAGAGGATGTGTGCTCCACGAATCCAAGTGCGAGCTATAGATCCTCGCCATCGTCCTGCCACAAAGGAGCATCAAATGAACTCCACAAAAAAAGAAACAACTACACATCAATCCACCATACAATAATGCATTTTAATTAAAATTAGTAACTACAGACAAGAAAGGTGAGTGACTTACTGGGTCGTTGCATGCATACAATCTATCGATCAATGTAGTGAGACTGTATCTCTCTGCATATGGAGTCTCTAGGCCGGTGGGATCACGATTTGTAATGGAGTGCTGCAAAGAAAACAAAATACAACTGTTAGAAACATGATTTTCAGTACAAGCGAGAAGAACAAAAGAAAAACTTACAAAGTCCTCCAGATAAGTCCTAAGGCCATCACTCCCAAGATGATGGACCACTCCTGCCTCTAGTCATATCCTCGTTACCTCGAATTGTTGTCTCCAATGTCTTGGAGAATCTGTAGCCTCCTCCTTGCGTCGGTGCCAGTCATCTGCGTTTAGCCACTCGGGCTTTGAGGCCCCTCTTAAGTGCCTTGTGTGCGTCCAATCATTTGTGTGACATGTACGCACACATGCATTCCATCTAGCATGTGAAAAACTTATCTGCTGCGGTGGATACTGGAAACTCCTCATGTAAGGATGCTACTATGTAGTCCTTTCTCTCCTCCGGTATGTTCTTCCAATGATCCAAGACGTTTTGTTGAAAAACTTGTTGGCACAACTCTCTTATATGAGCCATCACCCTCCTCTCCTCATCATTCATGATGACAGCTCCCATAGTATCATCTACAAGGTATTCATACCCCTTTGGGATAGGTCTAAGATGTGTCCTCTCCCACTTTCGACCATGCTCTTGGGCATATCCAGGAGACCCCAGTACATTTGGTGTACCCACATGGGTGGTATCTCTTGGAGTAGCACCCATAGGGGTGGACGGAGTAGACGTCCCCACAGGTGTGACAAATCCCACAGGTGACGCAACTAGAGTGGTTGGAGTAGACGTCCCCACAGGTGTGACAAATCCAGCAGGTGACGCAACTCCAATAGAACGACGAGACGAAGACATTGCATCGGTACCTCCACAACAACCACCTGAGTCACCCTCTCTTGAACCTGCACGAGAGTGAGGAGTAGCACTTGTATCTCGAGTCGATTGCGGGCTCACCACATCCACGTCTGCAGTATCCCCCAGAACCACTCCCTTCGTCCGGCCCAAGTCTCGAGCGTCGACCTCGTCTACTGGAAACCGAAGCATCAGAGCGTAATGAAGTAGATCTAACATAACATCCTGATGGTGTCCGAGACATCTCCTGGTCTGCCATATCTCTGAATCGAGCCATCTGATCTGGATACATATATGTGAAGATCTCCTATAGCTTCTCATCGCTCATCCCTCGACTCATCGTGCTGTCCAAATATTCACAAAGGGAACCTGCACAGACAAAAATTGATGTTAGCATAATCAATATAAAGATTCAAGCAAAGCATGGTGTTACACAAGCAGTGATCGAGAGCAAGCTTCACTCACAATCCAATAACGAGACGATAAGGAGTGCCGGTTGGGGTAATTGACTTTGTCGGATACAAAACACAATACAAAAAATGTTTTGATAGACACCACACGAACCACACACGAAAACAAGATAACACACAATGGCTCTTGTAGCTCAAAACAACTAAAAAACCCGAATGTGGGTAGAGCATCACACAACCACAACACAATGAAAATACCAACAATTCGAAAACAAACCAAGTGAGATATATTTTCGTACCTAAACAACCTTGGGCCGATGCTCGGCGCTTTGACATCCAAAAGCTCAAACTTTCAACTTTGAAATTAACATGTCAAGAGTATCCTCTCGCATGCGACCCTCCTCTCACATCTCTCACAAGATGGCAAGAAGACTCCAAGGGGAAGGCCCCTAGCTCTCCATTCTCTTCTCCTTTTATAGTTTTTTTGGTTACATACGTTGAGTGTGCTTTTCTAAAAGCATAAGCAGCTTTTTACAAGGCGAAGGCTTTTTAAGCCTTGCTTTCCTCCACGTTTTTTTAAAACTCAAAAAGCCTTTAGCCTTAAGGCTTAAATGAAAACGAATAGCTTTTTTAAGCTAATCAAACTATCAAACTACGCTGCCACCATATGGATTATATGTCGACATTCAAGCCTTGCATAAGGTCAATGAAATGCCATCTTACGTGTCTTCACGACTGCAATTTGATGCCGTTTCAGTTTGCTTGGGCTTCAATACTCGTCTTCATCAACTCGTTATCCTCTACATCAACGATATTTTCCTTTCATCAATGTCCACTATCGAATCAGGTTGTCGTATTGTCCTACAGAACATGCCGTTTTATGCCTGAGTCAACTATGCTATCATTATTCTTGCGATGCATGCTTCTTCAGAATGCTACCACCTGGCCATCATCTTTGAGTCAAACCGTCGCATCACACTGAATCTTTGCCATGTCATCCGTTAATTAGTTTTCCATGCCTCCATTTGACAACACACGAGCCTTCGAATCAAAATTCGCCTTCCTGCATTCGTCAATAGCTGCTATTTGCCTGCAACATTGTTATTTTTTTGCGATGTCAAAGTTCACAATAAACCACATGTCCACCATCAACAAAACAACCGTATCATGCATGCCCGTAAATTCCTTCAACTAGCCTGCCCTGTTGGCGGTGTCCTTCACGACCCTCGAACTCACCCAACCACCTTACACTCTCAACGAGAAGTTCCTAACTTTATGATGAACATTTCAAATATCGTGCATGCAAGAAATGTGCGTGCTCAATGGCAAGTGCTCTCTCATGTGCATGTGCATCTAAGATTTACTGCATATAGCTGTAGTAGACCTCATGTTGTGCTAGTGCTCAATGATGGTGCAAAACGTGCTTAATCCCAACCCATGGCATGGAAGTATTTGATAAGAACATGAGAAGACCCCCGAGTGTAGTGCATCAACAAGTGCAACATGAAGTGCTCGTGAACCCATTATCCCTGTGATGTGCAAAAATCTTGACAAGAAAACATACCTAGCTCCTCAATGTTTGGTAGCTATTGACAAACACAAGCTTCATCCTGTCCAAAAAAAAACCAAGCTCAACCAAGGCTATCAAGTTTCACACTCAACAAATCAAACAAAATGATAGAAACAAATCCTAAACTAAACAAACACAAGAAATCCAATTGGAAAACAACAAAACAAACTGTCACGCAAACAACTAAGCTATCAGAAATCAAATCTAACTACAATTTGACTAGGGATTTTCAGTTTTCACAAAAACGCTTGACAACATTAATATAACTCTTTTAAAAATGATATTGCTTAAAATGCATATTCTAGAGTACCCTTATGAGCGATTCATCGACTAATTGAGTAGGTGGAAGCTCCAAGAATGACAATCTTTTGACACAACTTTGTATACATTGGAAGCTCCAAGTATGAAAACCTCTTGACACAACTTTGTATACATTGGAAGGTCGATAGAAAGGTCACCACAAAAGGATGAGTCCACCTTGTTCTCAAAGAATTCTTGGCCTCCTGTCTTTCCATCATTGTTACCCGATCCTGCCTCCTCTACATGCTCCAAGATTTGGGCAGTCTCCACCCCTTGCAATATCGACCCCTTGATTTGCATAGTGTCCTCATCTACGCTGGGAACATTTATTTCATCATATACTCTCGCACTTCAGGGAGATGAAGGTACAATATACCACCATTGAGGTTTGTCGAGGGTTTGGATAGAAAATTACTTGTTCAAAAACCCATACAAGAGAGATTTAACATTTGTGACATATACCATGTTATAATAGAATTTTTAAAAATATGAGTTCATGCACCTATTCACAATGGGCTGGCAATACAAACATGTCGCGTAAATCCATCCATCTTTTTTCGGAATCTATTTCGAGAAATCTAGATGGACCTCGTTGAACAGTTGCCCCTACTCCTTTTAGTACCACTTTGAACGACTGCACATCGAATAGGATCATGGAGAAACTACGTAATCCATCGTGATAATACTTTGCAAGTTCCCAAAATACTCCATTTGATCTATAACGGTGTTTGGATCTATGGCTCATCGTTAGCTCTCTTGCTCAAACTTTGCCATGATACCACAATCTATTGTGGAGCTCATTTTGTCGATACACTCCACGCGAAAATGTCATCTGTGCGACCACGCCACACTATATATTTTGTACTATACATTGAAACGGTTAATTAGTTGTCACATATAAAATCTAGATACAATAGCTTATAAAACATGTGGTCACCTTTGGACTACATTCCCTCGAGAATTCCCACTCCTTAGTTGAGACCTCCACCCCTTCACGAGAGGCTGCGATCAAGCTCCATGTAACCATCGCATTGACATAAACCACGGCATCTCCTCCATGCCCTCGGGATATCGAATTGGTCGATGGCACATACTATGTTGAAATTTGAATCGCATTTCTTCCCGATCTTTCTTGGCTTGCTCGTACCTAGTGAGCCACGTCTCCATGGAGGAATGGTGCAACATACAAAAACGATTCACTTTCTCCTCCATTGTAGCATCCATCTTTTTTTCTATCCCATTTCCAACCACCACATCTCCGATCAGCAGTTTATCATCGTTCTTCAGCGACCATAGCATGCTATTGTTTGAATCCACCGTTGGTAGCCACTGTGAAATATACACTAACGCCCAGACACCAACCAACCTTCACCCATGCTACCTTCTGACCGAGTTCGTTGTCGCACAAAGCCTTTTAGGGTTTTCATGAAGTGCTTCAACAAGAACATCCATCACGTATGGACAAGTCCAACAATCTCCACTTCGTCTACAAGATGCACCAAGAGGTGGGTTTGTATCGTGAGCATACTGGTGGGTAGGTACTTCTCAAAGAGACAGACCATCTTCACTGCTCCTTGCCTTGCAGATTCAATAGAGGATGTTTTGATCTCCTTCTGTGAGATCCATTACACTAAATTTGACAACATGTAAATCGCCCCGTGTATTTTTGGAGTAAGGCATCTTGCAATCGTGATTGATAGTACAAACTACCACAAATGAAGAAGCATTACAAACAATGACTACACTCCAAATAGCAAAATATGCAGGCCACTTACAATCCATTCGTAGTACAAACATGACATATCTTATGCAAATCATGAGATTCTAGCCCTGATAATTAGTCATCTTTAGAAAAAGTGGATCTGAGAGAACACATCATACCCATCGAAGTGCAGATAGACCTGATAATTTGCTTCACAAAGAGCTCTTCTTTAGTGGACAAAACCCAAGGAGTGCGAGGTAGTTACAAGCAACCATCAACACTCAATTGCGGCCATCGACTGCGACCAAGGCGCCTCCATATTGCCTACCTCCTTTAAATCCATTTGTGCCCCTACAATGTCTCTCTTTCCTGTGATGTGGTCCCATAGTAAGCTGCCCACATTCTTGAAAATATGCATGGGATCCAGCAAATGGTTGATTTGTAAGTGGGTCCAATACGGCAACTTGTAGAAAATGGAGAATCGTCGCATTCCATTTGGATGCGACTCCATGTGGACCATTTTCAACTCGTACAAGCTTTGGGCATTCATTCGTATTGGAGGTTGTCCAAGAAAACCTTCCCTTAGTTCATGACTCTCCGGTAAGAAAGCGACGTGCCCTTGATACACCATCTTCTTCATGGTTCGTGACCTTTGAGAGTCTAATTCTGGCCCACACAATGGACATGCATGATAACCTAAGATAATCAGACATGTCCCAACACCTCTATCCTGTGAATAGGATCGTTGACCATCGTGCTTGCTCATATCTTCCACGACGACCCCCTCCTCCCACAAAATCTTAAGCTCATCGACTATGAATGGAGATAGATGTCCATATTCTTGACTTTGTAGCGGCCAGGAATGAGCAAGCTAAGGATCATGTATCCTTTCTTCGTAGAAAGCCATGGTGGTGGGATATTGTAATTAACAAGGACTATAGGCCACACACTATAAGAAGTTGAGCAGAGACCGAATGGGTTCATGCCATCCATAGCAAGACCATAGCAAGACTGAGCCAAAGATTCCTTGGCTCTCGTGCAAAGCCTAGAAAGGTAGAGTTAATGTGGCTCCATGCATGTGAATCTGCTGATATTCATTGGACTCCATCTATGGATCTATTCTGTGGATGCCACATTGTCAAGCTCGCCAAGCTTGACATACGAAACATGTGATGTATACAGGGGATAAGTGAAAAGTATCTAAGAACTTTCTTAGGGATGGTTTGCCCTTGCAAGTCATGTCGATACCTATGAGCACCACACTTTGGACATGTCTCCATAGTCTTGTATTCTCCTTGAAACAGCATGCAATCATTGACACATGCATGGATGTTGTTGTAGTCCATGCCAAGCTTTCATAAAACATGTTGTGTATCATCACAAGACTCAAACATGGTATTTGCAAGTGGTAATTGAAAAGAAATCATAAAACACCTTGAAAAAGCATAATTGTTTTTTATAATGGCGCTGAAAAGAAATCAACGCAGTGTACATAGAAGGTATATGAACAACTCGGTCACACTCGCATCGCTCCACCCGTATTTTGCTTGCACACTTAGGAGTGCAAGCAGCATCTTCAGATGAGATACTCAGCATCCATCATATAATGGTATGGATGCTTTCTCTCTGAGCGGATTAGATGTCTTGGTATCCATGGGCATCAATGCATCGATCATTGCCTCCATCTTAGGCTCCAAGTTTGTAGGAAAGTCTGAAAGACTGCCTGTCTCCTCTGGTATTGATGGTATAGACTGGGTAGTGCCTTCCAAGTGGTGGATTGCCTCACGCACTCCATCCATCGGATGCCCACAAACTCTTCTAAGTGGCTACAAAAGGTGCACTCCTCCTTGGGATGAGATGTTACCTACATGTAATAAATTTTATGGCCACATCCAATGTTTTTGTATATAATATTTAATTAGTTTGCGAATGCAATGCATGATTGATATACACTTTTCTTATTGTTTTCTCAAAGTCTGAGATCGCCTAATTAATGATCTCTAATTGAAACTCACCGAAGTCTCATAGGTGTTCTATAGACAATCGATGTTTTTGTCTAATTGCCAGCTTGCATTGAGAGTAAGGACATGGGACACACTGATTAAGATACGCCTCGTGATCTTGAACATCACGACCTTCATAATTTTCCATTTGGTCTATGCTACGACAAACAATTTGTTTTTGTTCTCATTCTCTTTTTCTTTCTTAAATTGTTCTAATTCTTAAACAAAATTAACATCAACTAAAGTCTTGGTTTTCTCCCCCTTTCTTTGCACATTTCTTTTCACTCTTCGTTTTATTTTCGCTCCCCTTTCTCTTTCATGTTTTCTTTGTCTTTCATGTTTATTCTCTCTTTCTTATTCTCTCTTCCTCTTCCTTTCTTCTTTGTTTCTCTCCACCCCCTTACGGGTGGGCCTACAATATGTAAAGTCTAATATGCTATGCATGGGGGCGAGGGACTAGCTACTCTACATTAGCAGTCTCGTGGTATTGCACCGAACCTCGCCACCTTTTTTCCTTTGTGTATGACTTGATATGCAGAGTATAGGAGAAGGTAGCACATGTCTTTTGCGCCTTTCCAAAAGCATCGAACACACCCAAGGTGCACCTTTAATAAAACCTCTCTTTCTCTCTCTACTACTACTACTACTACTACTGCTACTACTGCTACTACTGCTACTACTGCTACTACTACTACTACTATTATGTAACGTACTCGCCTATCGGCTGTCCAAGCACATTTTAGCGGTCTACCAAGAAATCAATCTAAGGGTCATTGCCCGGCACTCCCATGGAATGTTTCGGGGTTTGTCGCCTAGGGTTTCCCGAGTTAGCCTCACAATGGAATGTTCATGGCACCCACTAGGATCGACCTAAAATCTGGATTCCTAATAGTCAAGGTCTCCTGACAGCATTCTAGCGTCGCGGGTCCTAGGCATCCTACTTTACACAGAGATATCCAAGCCGAAGTAGACCCATGCCACACTTAGTTCAAAGAGAATGAAAAACAAGAGGGATGCACCGCTCAACCTCTCTACCTGTAGGGCATAGTCCCATTTCAGTCCCCTAAAATAGCATGAATCGTGTTCTATCCTAATAACACCTAAAGGTCGATGGTAAGACCTTGTAAGAAGCCTCCCATTCCAGTCCCCTAAAATGACATGAATCGAGTTCTATCCTAACAACACCTCAAGGTCGTAAGACCTTGTGAGAAGTCTTCCAATTCTCTGGGACCACCCTACCGTAGGATAGATCCATCGGGGTTCTGTCCACCCACTTCCCTTGATAGCTTTAGTTTTCTAATTAGGTCCTACCACAATTATGTGTGACATTTAAAATCAGCGTCATTAATTAATCCTTTTAGGAAACATGGTTCGTTCGTGTAATATACGATGCAAACACGGATACAGAGCAAGCAATTCTTTGACAACAAGTTTAAACAAATTCCTTAACTTATCTTCACGTTAATCTTTGCCTCCTGTCCATACAGGAGAAATTATGTATCCCTTCTATCCAATAGAAGTACCCAATCCAAATCACATGGCACCATAATTTCCATCTAGTATCTAGAATAGGATCTTCCAACACCCTAGACGTTGGGCTCACGACAGTCTACAACTCCGTTTCGGAATAGAAAAGGGGTGTCCAGAGCTCCATTGACCCCAATCACAACTTAGGAGTGAGACACACTTTCTGTGGTTGTCCTTTTCACCACTCGACCTTCCATCCATGAATCGAGCAGTGCCCTCTCTCGGATTGAAACGTGGCGTGACCTTGGAGATGATCCACCCGCGCAAAATATCCTTCCTTAATTAATCCATTGAAGAATCAAGCACAATCAAGGCAATTAGCCTAATATCATCTTCCAAGAGAACATTCCTTTATTTCCATGGCAACTTGTCATCACAGATCCCTACCATGCATTTACCATCAAACACAAGCACTTGGAATAATCATCCAAATCATATCCCAACAATCAGCTTAATGCAAAAAAATTTAGGACGTTGTTTGATCAATCAACAAAAACAATGGTATCATTTTCCAAACATTGCGGGAATAGTTGCGAGAACCTTTCCATCCCGTATTTGCTCTCCCCCTTGGGATCTAAGTGATTCCATGTAAAATTTACTTAGAACACCCTTCTTTCGACTAAGGCATATGCTATGGTTTCAAGCACTGTACGAGACATAAGTTCTATTAATCACCTACATTGATCGATAACCCAACCTTCTTCCCAACAAGTACAAAAGCATCAGACTTTCCTTCGATTAGGGTTTCCTAATCCTTGAGCTCTTCACTTGCCCTAGAGTTATTGTTGCATCTAGCCCAACCTCAAATAGAATTGATGACATAGTTGCTATTGGACGGATCTCAAGTCATCATAGTTTTGATCCTAATGATTGTTGTTTGTACTAGCTACGTATAACTTCAAGATCCCAATAAACTTATAGTTTGTGATATTAGCAAGACTTTAATGCAAGATCAATTTGTGTACCATCGATGTATGTTTCATATAATCTTTCCCATGCATGTACTATCTACGTGCATCTGCGAGCCTTAACAATATTGTCGTAGTAGGTAAATAATAATCGAGGACTTATCGATGCTTAGTACTTTAGGATCTTATATGTTGCTTATTGTTTAGAATAGCAAATGATGCTTGCCCATAAGTGGCTTTGTATGAGAGATATGACAAATATGTATGCTCTGTGAGAAATGCGGGATCTAGAGCATGGCAAAGGTGGAAGCTATGGAGGATGGAATATGAAGATACTACTCATGTTGACATTGACAAAGAAGACAACTGTTACACAAGTGAATTAGGTTTCAAGATTGAGACTTGAACTCATAAACACAATCTTGTGTAGGACTGACAATGACACATGGACTTGACACAAAGAGACAAGTACTATTGCATTATCAGCATATGAAAGTGATAGTCAAGTACATCATTATATAGGATTGCTTGGTAGCACATTTCATCACTGTGCCTATGGGATCTATCTCTCTTCCTAGAATGAATTGCATCTTCCTAGCCTAGTTGTTCCATACAAAGGGCATACATAGGGTGTGATTGGCAGATTCTCAACACCCCTCCTCAATCACAACCTGAAAGTACAAAGTGTGTAGAGGCTTTAGTGAGAGCAGCACCTGCAAAGTGTGGGCATACCACAAACATGGCAAAACACCAGAGGCTGTCGCAGAAAAGGCTAAGTGTGGGTACCATAAACATGGTGGACATCCAGAGGCTGTAACAGGGGCCTCACAAAGTGTACAGAGGCTGTAGTACAAGGCTACATGAGGAGTTTTTTTCAAGCTTATGAAAGGAACATTAAGGCAGGTACAATGCTTTTAAAACAGAAAATGAGAGACAAGGACCGATAGGCCCTTGTGGTCTTTTTCAGCATATGATTTCTCTTTGTCATCATGGAAAATCTTCTTGTCTTTCATCTTTGGTTCTTCAGCTTTGAATGATGTGATCATTTGGTCTTCATGGCTGATCTTCTTCTTGTCCTTCTTCTCTTCTTCATTGTCTGTTTAGTCTGCTTCTTCTTTGTCTTTGCTTGCAGCTATAATCTTCATGTCCATGTCCCCCTCAAGCAAAGGTATCATCTTTGAGGTAGTGGAAATGTCTTCAAAATCTTCTGATGGATTCATTGATTGAACTTTGATGTAGACAGCTCCATGTCTTTCTGCATTTAAGATAGCCAAGTCTTGCATGCAATGTAAATGGGCAACAAGAGTAATGTTACTCTTTATAACAGTAACCACCCAAGAGACTTCATGCTTGGCATTTCCATGATGGAATCAGCTTAAAATTTCTGAAACTTTCTAGCACAAAGTTGAAATCTTAATGTGTCAGAAGACACAACCAATGGCAGTGTGAAAACACACTATGTAGTATCAAAAGATACTATGGTTGAACTTGATGATGATTCTTGATGCTTTGATTTTGTTGATGCTTATCTTCTTGAATCTTTTTCTTGCTGGGAACTTCAGTAACACAGTGGATCAGAGTGACAGAGGCTTGGGTTGAGTGTCAGGAGAGAGAAAATGAAGAATTTTTGAGTTTGAGAGATTTTGGCTATGGTGGATTTTAGGGTTTCCTGATAGGGGCCTGGTTTTTCTAACATTGCAGGAGCTATGGTGGATCATTTTTAAAACTTTTTTTATGGAAATGTAGCTTATGTGATGCTCTATCAAAGCCCTAATCTCCTCGTCCAGATCGTGGCCCGTATTGCACGTGCAGAGAAGAATACTGTGAACAGGCGCAGTTCTTACAGATTTCTGCGATTTCGTCAATGTTGGAGCAGAGGGTGACCAATGTCATGGTTGTTGGTGCTGGGATGAAGCGTCCTGATGCGAGGAATGATTCCTTAGAAGGAAGAAAGAGGAGATATGCTTTGTGTTGGGAGATCCAGGGACTCCAATCAAGGTATGTCCTACAGGTCACAGATTTGGGCTATGGCAGTGATTGACAGTTTAAGCAATGCTGAGCTATGGAGTGGCCAATGTCAAGCTCTTAAGTGATAGAAAGAAGCCTTGGGAGTCAAGGAACAAATGTCTAGAAGAGAGGAGGTTCAGATATGACCTATGGAGAGAGATCCAGGAGCTTCAAGTTAACAGGGTGCTGCTGGCTATGGCTACCATGGAAGCTTCAGTGAGGATAGAGGTAAGAAATGGAACCATGAGCTGGACTTGAGCTGACCTGAGGTTAAGAGGGACTGAGAGAGCAGATAAGGGAGTTATGCCATGCCCGACTGGGCTCTGATACCATGTGAGAAATGCGGGATCTAGAGCATGGCAAAGGTGGAAGCTATGGAGGATGGAAGATGAAGATACTACTCATGTTGACATTGACAAAGAAGACAACTGTTACACAAGTGAATTAGGTTTCAAGATTGAGACTTGAACTCATATACACAATCTTGTGTAGGACTGACAATGACACAGGGACTTGACACAAAGAGACAAGTACTATTGCATTATCATCATATGAAAGTGATAGTCAAGTACATCATTATATAGGATTACTTGGTAGCACATTTCATCACTGTGCTTATGGGATCTGTCTCTCTTCCTAGAATGAACTGCATCTTCCTAGCCTAGTTGTTCCATACAAAGGGGCATACATAGGGTGTGATTGGCAGATTCTCAACATGCTCTAGAAGCTCTAGGAAGAGATGTCCAAAATCCCATTAGCATAGAGAAGAAAAGTGGTACTATCCATAAAGCTATATAAGCATGTACTTGACACCCATTTCAATGCAATAGTACTATCATTTTGTGTCACTCAAGATTGTGTTAATGAGTCCAAGTTAATCTATCTTGGAACCTAATTCACTTGAGTTATAATTATTTATCTCAATCATGTTTTATGTTTATAACCTCTGTCCACCATAGCTAGCATAGCTCTAGATCCATGTTTCTCAACATGGTATCAGAGCCATGGTGAGTTATGACTAGCTTCATTAGAGTAGATTCCTTCTTTAGCCCTGTTTTATTATGAATGGATAGTAGGAGTTGAACCTACCTTAAGGCCCTCTACCATATCCATACCTTAGACTTATTGGCATAAGACTGGCCTATAGTGCCTGCCCCAGCCGCCTTCCATCATCTAGTCTCCATCTACACTGTTGCAAGATGAGGATGGCAAGCTTCGCACAAGCCTCCTCCTCCTGTCCACTGCTGCCATTGGCTCTGCCATATCCTCCATCACCCTCCTCACAAGTGCATGATCAGCTCCATCAAGCTTCCTAAAGCTGCCATGCCTTTCGCGCATAAAACGAAATCCTCCTCCTCCTCCTTGGGTCCTTCCCTCTTCGACTCCCCTACGGAATGGCCACAGTTGATCATACCGTCCTCATTTCCTATCGTTCTCCCTCAATGCACTACATTCTCCGCCCTCTCTCATTTCTTATCTCATTTTCTCTCTTTCTCCCTCAATGCACATCATTGTAAAAAAAAACAAATAAGAAAAGAAGAAATTAAAGAACAAGAACAAACCCTCTCTTTGTTTTTCTCTACCCCCTCATGTTTTCTCATTCATTCTCCTGTCTCCCTCCCTCTCTCTCTCTATTTCTCTCTTTCTTTATTATGTTTCATGTTTATTCCCCCCCCCCTCTCTCTCTCTCTCTCTCTCTCTCTCTCTCTCTCTCTCTCTCTCTTTCTTCTTTTTTCTTTCTTCTTCTCCCTCTCTCATTTCCTCTCTTTCTCCCTCAACGCAACCTCATTCTCAACTAAAATAAACAAAAGAAAAGGAGAGAGAAAAAGAGCAAACCAAGAGGAATCAATGCACTCACCACAAAGGCCCAAGGATGGATTCTTCATCTCCTCTTTGCGATGGCGGCTCCTCTTTATCCTTCGTGCACTTTCTCCTCTTCTTCGTGAACGGCGATGGCGGCAGTGAGAAGCTCTCCTTCTCTCTCTTTCTCTCCCTCTCCCTTCCAAACGTACAATCTCTTTCACTCTTTGTGGCAAAATGTTGCACTTAGGTTTTGACCCGTTTTTTTTTTTGGATACCATCACTATTTGCGATGCAAATAGCGACACAAATAGCAATGCCGCTAATTTGTATCGGAATTGCACGTCGCTATTTCCCTATATCATTGTAGTGTATTTAGAATATTTATATAGATGTCTTTTCCTTGGTTTTCTTTCATTGAATGTGTAACCACATGACAATGTATTGCTCTTTGCTTGTTCCCTTACGTCCATTGTTGCTAGTGTGAGTTGTTATAGACAAGCAGAAGGGAACAAGAGAGAAAGAGTGCTTCACACATGCATTGCTCCCCCTCACACCCTCAATCTCACACTCTCTCGCACAGACACATGATCAACACCATGGAATGAGAAGAAGAAGATGAGGTAAGATGAGAGCTTCTCTCCTTACTCCTCAATATCTCACACTCTCTTCCTCTCCTTCACACTCAATCATACAATTTACACACAAGTGTTCATATGGACACACTCAAGTTTTTCAAAAATAATACATCCATTTTACACACGAGTAAGTCACTAAGCCCTCATTTTCAATTATCAACATTGTTTATCAAAATAATAATTACGTGAAACATGATCCCAAAAATTTTGCAATGCACATTTAGTGGACGCTTCCACTCTTTGCATGCTTGAGAGGGTTAACACTTGGGGGAGCATCGTCTGAAACATTGATAATGGAGCTAAAATGTGTCATCCATTTTTCCTATTTGAAAAAAGAAAGGCATATAACATGGATATGTATTGATGCAAATTGGATATCCTCATGCACCTTTCTTCTCGAGTAAATGCATGGATATCACAATGATAAACCTTGTTCTTGTTAACTTATACACGCATAATAGAAGTTATCTCATTGCCAACAACCACTAATTGGTACCTTGAGGTAGGTTGATGCTTTGTAATTCTTATCCTTAACTCCATGGTGAGATATGTGTAGTCTCTTGAAGTTTCTCCAACTAGTTAGGCATTAAGCTAGGCATCACTTGCAATTGTGCACGTAGAGACTTCTATTCTTTCTTTTTATTATGAAACATTACACCAATATGATGGTACATTGAACTATGCGCACACATATTATACCTATATAATTATGCGAATCAGGGCCATAGTCATTGCTCTTTATAGGCAACATTGGATCAATACAATGGCAAATTGATCCATGCACATGAAAAGTATACCCATTTTCAGTAAAACACAAAATGTCATCTATATGTATATCCATAGATACAAAGGAAATGTTAATTGTTATAATCTCTTATACTATTTTTCAAAGTCACACTTATATCTATGAGAATCTTTTAGCAAGTGTCACAAAGGTCAAGGCAACTTGAAGGGGTGATAAAGAAAATTTGCAATTCTTATTACAATACTTACTAAACATATGAAAGCATATACACTTATAGTCTCCACCCCTTAGACCAATATAAAGCTATGTTCACACATTCTCAAGGCTCCCAATGGAAAGTATTGGATTTAGGGTTGCAGGAATGCACATGCACAACTTGCAGTAGAAGAAGCTCGAGAGCACACATCACAAAATGTATTGAGTGGTATTAATAGAGAAGGTTTACAAGACTAGTATACCCTCATGTGCATCCAAAACTTGTGGAAAGGGGATGTCTTCATCTCTTGTGTTTATTGAGAGGAGGAAGGTAGCGTTTATTCTCTACCTAGGTGTGTGTTCTTATTTTTGTGACCTTTGTGTGTGTGTGTGTGTGTGTGTGTGTGTGTGTGTGTGTGTGTGTGTGTGTGTGTGTGTGTGTGTGTGTGTGTGTGTGTGTGTGTGTGTGTGTGCGTGTGCGTGTGCGTGTGCGTGTGCGTGTGCGTGTGCGTGTGCGTGTGCGTGTGCGTGTGCGTGTGCGTGTGCGTGTGCGTGTGCGTGTGCGTGTGCGTGTGCGTGTGCGTGTGCGTGTGCGTGTGCGTGTGCGTGCATGCATGCGTGTGTGCGTGTGTGGGTGCACAGGCGCGCGCATGTGTGTGTGTGTGTGTGTGTGTGTGTGTGTGTGTGTGTGTGTGTGTGTGTGTGTGTGTGTGTGTGTGTGTGTGTGTGTGTGTGTGTGTGTGTGTGTGTGTGTGTGTGTGTGTGTGTGTGTGTGTGTGTGTGTGTGTGTGTGTGTGTGTGTGTGTGTGTGTGTGTGTGTGTGTGTGTGTGTGTGTGTGTGTGTGTGTGTGTGTGTGTGTGTGTGTGTGTGTGTGTGTGTGTGTGTGTGTGTGGTTTGATCTATTTTCCATGGAACTCAATAGGGATCAAGGAGCATAGAGCTACTAGGAGATGTGACTATCAAAATTATAGGAGCTTCAGAGCTATGTTTGAGAAAATATGTGCCTAGACCATTGAGAAACCATGTGCAAGAATGAGCTTGGTAAGTAGTATGATGGATGATCATTCATTGAAGATTGGTTTCAGATAATTATTAAGTTTTTGCTATTTGTTTGTTATAAATCTCTTATTTAATATTAAAAAGTACACCTAGGGAGATAGCCAAAGTACTTGGAACTTGTAATGTAGTCAAAGAGACTTCACTCTATACAGATCAAAGGTATAACAGCTGATAGATGATCAATTCATCAAGGGAGGTATACTAGAATACAAAAGTGGATAGTAGGAAAGTAGTAGGACAATAACAAGGTACAATGCACTGAGAGAGGTGGCTTAGGACTTGCATCTAGAACTATTGTGACAAGGGATTGTTGCACCTAGGGAGGTAGACATAGCATGTGGAGATGGGATGTCATTCCATTAATGAAGGGGCTTTAAACTAAGGAGTGTTTCCACCTTTTCCTTACTCATCTTCCCACCCCAAGGGTATTGCCACCTTTTTCTGGGATGAGGACTATTATGATACACATTGATTTCTTTTCTCCCATTATAGTTTGTTTTTCTTTTTTCTTTTATTTATCTTTTTTTTGGCACCCCTTTTCCAAGGGTATTTTCACATTTTCTTAAGGAAATAGTTGTTGTGGTAGTGTTAGAAGTCATTTTCTTCTATAAAGGCTAATGCACTTCTTTTTTTCTTCTTCTTTTCCCCCTTTTTTTCCCAAAGGGGTAGTAGCACCACTTGTTAGATCCATCCACGCTATGTTTGTAGAATTGAAGGAGAAGGTAGTGGAAGAGAGGCACATATTGGGGGAAGAGGGTACAAAAGGATTGCATCCCTCCACCAAGGTAATCATGAGGGCTAACAATTGCAATATTAGTAGAAACAATGATTGATGCCAAGAGTGGGGAGATGAAGGTTATTGGGATTGTCATGAGGACACGAATTGTAAGTTTGTCATTGCTAGGTTGGATTAGGTGGGCAAAAGGCTTGTCCTTGCCAGCTTGACTTAGTGTTTTGTTTGCTTTCCAATACTCCTCTTCTTCATTAAATGGTAAGTCGAGCATGGCTAGGATGTGCATCTAGTCTTGCTCATTGTTTGGGCATGGGATGTATTTGTTCAAGGACTTCACCATGGTAGTACATTCTACATCTCCTTTAAGTACGTTTGATATGGCATCAAGATCGATGAGAATGGTTTTCTAGCTTTCCATTTGTATCCTCATTGCTTGTTGGTTTCTTGGGAAGACTAGTCCATTAACCTAGTTTTTTATGAATTGAACTACCTAGTAACAATCTCAACTAGGAGCAAAGAAGCATTTGGAAGATCTAGATAAACTTGCTTCTCTTTTTCACCTAGAGGGATTCATGAGAGATAATTGCAAGTACACAGGAGGGGTTAGGCTTTGTTTTCACTTCAAATTCAAACTCTTGGAAGAGGAGTAACAACTCATCATGCATCATTTCACATCCACTTTATTCATCACAAGAAATGCTAGGTCACTTTGGGATAGCTTTGGCTAAAGCACCATCATAAGAGAAGCAATATACACATTTTTTTCTTATTCTCTCCCTCCCCCCCCCCTCTCTCTCTCTCTCTCTCTCTCTCTCATATCCTACCTCACACATGTTACTTGCATGCAAATCTTAAAACATGCAACAAAATTCTTGGCATCAATAACAAAATATTGTCAAAGTTATATCAATTATATTACTTGCATGTAAATCTATCCATATAATACATGCAAACATAAAGGGTATAGCAAAGCAATAATGTTAAAACATATAACAAAAGTCTTGGCATCAACAATAAAACATAACCAAAACTATGTCCAAGTGACACAAAAGAGATTCAATGTCAAAAAGAAGACGGATACTTTCTCCAATAGATTTATTCAAAGTGAAGCTTTCTCCTTTTCATGGAACAATTTGGATAAGATTCATCTCCATGTATAAGAGAAGTGGTTCCAAAAGCTAATTTGCTCTTATGTTGGCATGGTGGAAGAGATGCTAGTCTTCCCTCATTTTCTTACACCTATAATGAAAGAAAATCATATTATAATACGAATAAAGATAATTAGACTATAGACTATAATGAAATAATGTATTAATAAAAGGTATCATATTATATTTTTGATATATGTAGCTGAGCATTTGGCAACCTAGGAAACTCATACGATCTTTGTCTATGCTAATGTAATAAATCTTTGAGATGTAATAATGCCATGTTTGATGTCTCTTAATGTAGAGCATAATTGGAGACATGCACGTATTCTTGTTGCAATTTGTATAATATGTCCTTTGTCATTGGTCCTAAAAACCTTTCCCAAAGTTGACTAGGCTCACAAAAGACCAAATTTGCAACAAACAAAGCACAAAGCTGAATACCAATTTGCACGAATGCACCTTCTTCCAAGCATGGAGTCCACTCACTTTAAAGCATGCCTTTTGCAATGCAAGCCTCCTTAAAAGCGTCATACACCACATTGCCAATAGTTCACAAATCCTCAAAGGAAGTGCAATCTCAAGATATTATCAAAAGCATTTGTTAGTAGTAATGCTCGCCATAGGTAGGTACCACAAAGTATATTCAACCACATTGTAGAAATTACACGGTACAATGGACAGAATCTGAGCAAGGAGTAGAGAATGCACAACAAATATGAGAAGAATAGAGGTTGGTTTAATTTCAAACAAATTGATACAAAGATGGCTCTGTCCACCCATGTGCTTCCATTGTGAAGCTTAGATGGAGATCTAGATTGATGATAGGCGAAGAACTTAAGGAGGGTAGTTGGAAGAACTTTGACTAGGTGAAAGATGGTGATCTAGACAGATGATAGGTGAAGAGCTTAAGGGATAGCTAGACAAATAGAGAGAAGGACGAATTGAGATGCCTTGAATGCAGAGTCACATAACTTTTTGCTAATTGCCCTAGGCAAAAACCTTCCACTAGTTTGACAATCGTACCATTAGTGCCTCTCGGACTCTTTTGTGTCAAGTCACAATCAACGATGCCAGATCCATCCCCATAAATGTCATGACAAGAGCCCAAACAAAGCAGGATTGTATCTCATAACTTGGACCTAGTAACCTAGATGCATCCTCTATGGGGAAGAAGAGCTGGCAAAGGAGAAGAAAGAGGACTGAGGCAAAAGTAACTCTCAAAATAGAGAGTATGACCACCTTAACGAAGGGAAAGCATGTTACTAATGCAAAAGCAAAAATGTCCCCTCCTAAGACAAGAGAGAAGGGAAGTGCTAAGGTTGGATCCCAACTAGCACTAAAGGCTATGGATAAGGTTAAGGAATGGATAAAGGAAGCACAAACTCACTTGCAAGTTGCTGAACCAAGTATTGAGGATGAGATCAATGAACTCTTAACCATGAGCCCTCCAATCTCTCCTATGTACTTGAGAGCACGAGAGGCAATGTCACCACATGCACAATCGCACTAGCAGAGCATGGATGCCATGAATAGATGGGTTTTCCATGAGCATTGGTAGGAAGCCCATGAAGCAGATGAGGAAAAGATGGTTGCTAATTTTCTAACCACACTAATATCAACTCCTGTGACATTATCAATGGAAGAACTACTTAGGGGTTTTTTTTTGGGAAAACCCACCGGTAGAAACTGTAGCATTCAATGTCACTCTAGCAAATGGAATGAAGGTTAGACCCTTCGAAGTCTTGAAGGATTGCATTTGAAGATAATAGGAATCCAATTCTCTGTGAAATTCATAGTCACGAAGGGAGTGTATTATGATGTCCTGCTAGGCAGACCTTGGATAAGGAATACTGAAGTGATCAAGGATTAGGGTAATGGCTTGATATTCTTAGGTGATAGATTAGAGGTAGTTCAAGTAGAGATGGAAACTTGGAAAACCTCATTGGTGGACCTAGATGCCATCTTTGCCATGCTAAAGGATGTCTTAAAGGCTAGAAGCGAGTATGGACCTAACAAAGTACATTCCTTTTTTAAGGATGAGCATGAATGGATGCATGTGTTGGCAACCATTGATCTCCCATTATCGGAGAGGATGAGGATGAATATAGGAAAGTTGTAGACTCAATTAGCAAACCCAACAACACCATAACTTCTAACCTACCCACAGTGCCCCTATGCATGATGACTAGGAGTTCCATCAACCAACCAACACCAATCACCTATTGCATGCGAACTAACAGATTGGAACTCCATAACGAGTGCTTGTCAAGTGAGCTACCTAGAAACCCAATTGCAAAATTAAAGCCCCTCAAGGATCTCATGGAAAGCAAGGAGTGGCTATGGATTAAGGTGCACGACTTAAACCTATCATATAACTAGACTCTCATCATGGCAAGTGAGAAAAAGCTTGAGAACAGGAATCCTAAAAAAGACACATAGTCCGAGTATGATGATTTTGAGGATAAGTACAAAAACTATGGTTCCATCATGAGGGAAGCAAAGAAGAAGTAGAGACCATAGAATATGACATAGATGGAAGAGTGATTGAGAAAATCAGAGCAGACACTAAACCCTAAGAGGGCAACACGTTTGGAGTGAACAAAGGAGTTGCCAAGGTAGATTGCGATTGAGCTTGGCTAGAATGCCTAGAGGTAGTAGATTATGAGCAAGCACGATTAGTTTAGTCTTGCACCACACCATTATTTGGAGTGAAGTCAGCCTTAGAGCTGTGACCACTAGGGGAGACAGCCTCTTCTAGTGAGGATGGCGAGTACAACATTGAGTCAAAGGTGAGCTATGATAGTGACCTCAAAATGCCTTGACCACCTGGGATTAAACACACCAAGAGGGACCTCCCAGTCCACCTAAGGCACAAGAGGTTAAAGGAGGTGAGAGGAAACAATCATAGTCTTTAGAAGCTGAACAATAGAAGAAACCCGAGGACCTGCCCAAGCACTTCACAAAGTTCAAGAAGGGTGATCAAATAGTGGTGTTAGTAGGAGCTAAGTGGAGAGGGTAAGAAAGTGAATCCATCAAAGGACCAGCCAAAGTTAAGGAAGTCAACTTGGCAAAATGAAGAAAACAAGCCTTAACCCTTATACATAGCAGATGACCTAGCCAAGGAGGAGGAGAATGACCTCATAAATCTTTTAAGAGAATATTCTTCGATGTGTTTGCATGGTCCTTAGACGAGCCAAAAGTAATAGATCTGAGTATCATGACTCATAACGTTCCTATGACCCTGGATGTAGTACCAATTAAGCAACAAACATGTGCAATGAATCCTAAGCATGAACATGAATTGAAGGAAGAGATTGATAACCTATTGAAGGAAAGATTCATTTATGAAATAAAGCACATGGATTGGGTATCACCTATTGTAATAGTCATAAAAAAGAATGGAAAGATTCAAGTGTGCATAAACTACAAGAAGGTCAATGTAGCTACAAAGAGAGACAACTACCCATTACCATACACTGAGCACATGCTAGAGAGAGTGGCAAGAAAGGAAGACTATAGTTTTATGGATGGCTTCTTAGGCTATAACCAAGTGTAAGTCCATCCAAACGATAGGCAAAAGATGGCATTTGCCAGTGAATGGGGGGGTATTTGCCTACATAGTCATGCCATTTGGACTTACTAACACTCATGCTACATTCTAGCACCTCATGTTTGCCACCTTCAAGGATATGCTCAGAAAATGATTGGAAGTATTTTTTGATGAGTTATGCATTCACACCAAGTGGGAAGAGTACTTGGAAAAGCTACAAATGGTCTTTGAAAGATGCCAATAATATGGTCTCTCACTGAACCCCTTAAAGTGCTAGTTTTGGGTGAAGCACGAGTGTATTTAGGGCATGTTGTGTTGAGGAATGGGATAGCCATAGACTCCTCAAAATTCAGGGTAATTCTAGACCTTCCTCCTTTGACCAACTTCAAGGGAGTTCAATGCTTCTTAGGCCGCTACACAGGATACCACTGACAATTTGTGTTGAATTATCCATTGATTGTAAAACCTTTGTACAAGTTATTGATAGTATTCAGTGGATTGAAGAATGTCAGCAAGCCTATGAAAGGCTTAAACAAGCTCTAACTTTAGCCCCTATCTTAAGAGCCCCAGATTGGTCTATTACCTTCCATGTGCACATTGACGCATCAAAGTTTACCATGGGGACAATGTTGTGCCAACCTGGTGAGCATAACCTTGACTATCCAATGAGCTTTGCTAGCAGACAACTCATTGATAGGGAATGAGCTATTCCATAATAAAGAGGGAAGGGTTAGCCATGGTGTTGGCCATCAAGAATTTTAGACACTATCTTTTGGCAACATCCTTTACTATAATGTGCCGAGCTGACCAGGCACGTTTTTAGCAGTCCATCAAGAGACGAATCTAAGCGACGCCACCCGGAACTCCATGGAATCTTACGGGGTTTGTCACCTAGGGTTTCTCGAGTCCGCCTTGCAACGGAATGTTCATAGTCAGAGCCCACTAGGATTGATTTGAAATCTGGGTTCCTAGTGGTAAGGTCTCCTGAAAGCATTCTAGCATTCGTCAGTCTTGGACATCTTATTTTACGCAGAGATACCCAAGCCAAAGCAAACCCATGCTGCACTTGGTTCAAAGAGAATGGGAAACAAGAGGGATGCGCCGCTCAACCTCTCTGACTGTAGGGCATAGTCCCATTCCAATCCCCTAAAATTTCATGAATCAGGTTCTATTCTAGCACTTCCTAAAGGTCGAATGACGGTAAAACCTTGTGAGAAGCCTCCCAGTTCTCTAGGACCACCTTACCGTAGGATAGACCCATTGGGGGTTCCGCCCACCCAATTCCCTTGATAGCTTTAGCTTTCTAATTAAGTCCTACCACGATTGCGTGTGACATTTAAAACCAGCTTCCTTAATTAAGCCTTTAGGAAACAAGGTTTGTTTGTGTAATCTACAACACAAACACGAAAACAAAGCAAGTAGTCCTTTTGAAAAAACAAATTCCTTAAGTTATCTTCAGGTTAATATTTGTCTTCTTCCCATACAGGAGAAATTATGTATCCATTCTGTCCAACAGAAGTACCCGGTCCAAATCACATGGCACCATAATTTCCATCCATTATCTAGAATAGGATCTTCCAATGCCTCCAGACATTGGGCTCACGGCAGTCTACAACTCTGTTCTAGACTAGGCAAGGGGTGTCCAGAGCTCCACTGACCCCAAGCGACCTAGGAGTGAGACACAACTTCCGTGATTGGCCTTTTCACCACTCGACCTTCGACCCGTGAATCGAGCAGTGCCCTCTCGGGTTGAAATGCGGTGTGACCTTGGAGATGATCCACCTGCGCAAAATATCCTTCCTTAATTAATCCAATTAAAAATCAAATACAATCAAGGCATTTAGCCCTAATATCATTGTCCAAGAAAACATTCCTTTATTCCCATGGTAACTTGTCATCACAGACCCTTGCCATGCATTTACCATCAAACACACAAATACTTGGAATAATCATGTAAACCACAATCCAACAATCAGTTGATTATAAAAGCATTTAGCGTGTTGTTTGATTAACCAACAAAAAAATGGTATTCTTTTCCAAGCATTGCAAGAATAGATGCAATAACATTTCCATTGCACATTTGCTCTTTCCCTTGGGACCGAAGAGTAAAATTTACTTAACATTCCCTTCTTTTGACTAAGGCATATGCTAAGGGTTCAAATACTGTACATGACATAAGTCCTATCATTTCAATGTGGGCTAATCAATCTAGCAAGAGCATTTATGCCTCTTCCCTAAGTGACATTTATCTTTTAGCCTTTCCCTACTATGCAATATTTTATCTTGACTTTATCTTCCTTTCTCCTAAGGCAAGGAGTCGCGTGTCATTGATGTAAAGTTCACATAATCTCTCCCATGTATGTACCATCTATGTGCATTTGCAAACCTTAAACAATATTATCCTAGGTAAAGATTAATTGAAGACTCATCGATGCTTAATACTTTAGAGTCCCATATGATGCTTACGCTATGCATTGATTCTTTGCATAGCAACTAGTGCAATTAACTTCCCTTGATACCAACACTTCGCAAACTTCATCTTTGAATATTTGAGATGCGATTTATCCTTTTCAATGACCTATTCTAGCATGGCAAAGTATGGACCCTAGCATATCTCATGCGAGAATCAAAGCAAGCATCTATCAATTTGTAAATACATTACTTATGATCGGTACTGCAGTTGGATTGACAGTGATGCCTTTGCACGAAGCTTCGTTGTTGGTTGTAGGATTGCTATCCGCACATGACATTCTTTGTTTGGGGGCCATCGTCCGCAAGTAGATTTGAGAGATAAGGAAGGAGGAATGAATTTTGAGATGGAAGAGCATAAGAGAAGATGGCTTAGTCGAAGACCAAGATAGGGGAAATTGAGCTAACTCTCTCTCTTGTAACCTCTCGGGGTAACCCCTCTCTCTCTCTCTCTCTCTCAAGCTCCTTCTCAAAATCTCATGGAGGGGTGTCCTTCTACCTCTCTCTTGCAGCCTATTGAGGTCTCCTTGTCCTTCCTTGTGCCTCCCATGCCTCATATTTATAGCTAAACAAGAGAAGAAGGGTTGTGGGTGTGAGAAGAGCTCTTTGTGGAAGGGATCTTGGAAAAATCAGTGATCTGATGCTCAAATCATAAATCTGACAGTTCCATTGGCTCCAAAAGGGGGGTAAAACCTCAAGACACTTGCTTAGAAATCTTTTAGATCACTCCTTTTTCTCCTTGTTCGAAGTGCTATCTACTGCCTACAAACTGCGATCGTGGCGTGCACAATTTTGCTAATCTCTTTTTTTTTTCTTTTTATAAAATCTCCAAAACTAGCTAAAACATCACTTACCTAAAAAAAAAAGACATCCAGTTCTAGAAATCTCTGTATATTTTTAGAATAATATCTAAAATATGCTAGTTTTTTTCCAAAAATCTAATATTTTTGGACATCCATACTATATACATTAACACTAGTGATTAATATGGCCCATAACTCTCGTTCACGTTGTAACTTCCATGAAGAGTGACTACAATCCTTGTCGATCTGAGAAAAATATCGGATTATGACTCTCGGTTTAAATTTTTTATATTTTTAATTAAATAAAAATAGTTAATTATTAATGTTAGTTAGTTTTTTACTTTAGTTAGTCTTTCGTTAGTAATCTTACTAACTTATTGATTGACTAACTAACTTTCGAACTGACCAACTAACTTTTAATTGCGTGGAAATATTACATTTACCTTCTTTGTGGATCATCATATATTGTGAGAACAAACCATGCGCAACAAAATGCATTGCTTGATGGTCACTTTTGCTTTTGGAATTTGACTTCTCTGTTGTAGTGCACAAAGATAAACAATACTATATGGTAGATCATATGTCCTACCAATACCCATAGGTGAAGCGGCTCGATAGGTCATCATTGATGACCTACTAGATACACATCTTTTTAGAATATCTAGTGAAAAATATTTGTTTAGAGTAGACCTCACACCGTATTGGGTGGATCGTATAGTCCACATCCTAGAGAATGGATTGCTAAAAAACAACCCATAGAAAAAGCTAGGTTAAAAATATTGATCTTAAAGATCCAATCCTATCACTTGATCACTTATTAATTATATTGGTTAGGACAAGGTAGACTCTTAAGGAGATGTGT
Source organism: Lygodium microphyllum (assembly GCF_053477565.2). Classification (NCBI taxonomy): domain Eukaryota; kingdom Viridiplantae; phylum Streptophyta; class Polypodiopsida; order Schizaeales; family Lygodiaceae; genus Lygodium; species Lygodium microphyllum. The sequence continues at coordinate 111,869,543 of NC_141141.1, forward strand.
CTATGAACATGATATACATGATGTGCTCATGGAAGCACATGGTGGGATTGCTGGAGGACATTTCACTGGGAAGACAATACAACACACAAGGTGCTCCGGTGTCAATTGTGATGGCCAATGCTATTCCGCGATGCAACTAAGTTTGTGAAGCATTGTGATGAGTGCCAATGGATCAAAGTCCATATTCATAATGAAAAAATGGAGTTGACCCAGTGATCATATGACAAACATTTGAGAAATGGGGGATTGAATTCATTGGTCCAATAAGCCCAGAGGTATAGTATTCACAAGCCAAGTACGTCATTGTTGCCATAGACTATCTCACCAAGTGGGGGGAAGCTTGAGAAACTGGCAAAAATGATGCTAGAACCATGACCAAGTTCCTTTGGGAGCAAGTAATCTCATCACATGTCCCATAGAGTTGGTTAGTGACCAAGGCACACACTTCATCAATGAAGTGATTGCTCACGTGCTGTCCACCTTCTTGATAATCCACAGGAAGTTCTCACCATATTACCCTCAAGCCAATGGTCAAGCTGAATCTTGAACAACATCTTGGTGAATGTCCTAACAAAGGTAGTCTCTGATTTATGTAGTGATTGGGACAACAAGATCATGGAAGCTTTATGGACATATAGGACGGCACCTACAAAATTGCCATAGGATATACCCCATTCAAATTGACCTACAAAATTGAAGCCATTCTACCAATAGATTTCTTTGTTACAAGCTTGAGAGTAGCAGTCCATGAGAGATGGGAGGGTAGAAAAGCATGGAAAAATTGGTTGGTATAGCTAGAACGCCTATCTGAGACTCGTCTCATTGCCTCTACTTTGTGAAAAGGTGAGATGCAAGAGTTGGTTTGACGAACATGTCAAACTATGAGAATTTAGGTAAGGAGATCTAGTCTTGTTGTACTTTGTCAAGGGACACAAGCAAAAAAGATGAAATTCAAAGGATTGGGATCTTTCAAGGTTCATAATATTAATAGAATGTGTAATGTGGAACTCAAAATCCTAGAGGAGGATGGCATATGATTTTTCAACAAAAGTTGCGTAAAAAAGTATTAACCTCCATCACATCCATGTCATGAACCTTTGATGATAGAACCACCAATGAATGTGAGAGTTGCAACCATCATTGAACTAGAGGAGGAGGATGAGGAAGTAGTAACACCAGCCTACCTATGAATAACTGTGACTACTCAAAAGGCATACACCTTTGATGCGCTAATTGATGAGGGAGCTGACTAAATATCTTAACGCATGGCTAGACTACCATGGGTCAACCCCAATTGCAACCAACCAATGTGAAACTCATCCCATTGGGGGGGCATTCCTATCCACTCTTGGGGAAATCCAAATTAATGGTTTTTATCAAGACTGAGAGCCTATCCATCATCTTTTATGTACCACCTAACAAGAAAAGTGTTGGTAAAAAATCATTGTTGGGTCGCATGTTCAAAAAGCAAGTTCACTGTAATGTTGACCACGACTCGTAGCACATCCACCTTGCCATCAACAATGTTAGAATAGTAATGGATTTCAGCAAAAGGGCACCATAACCATCCACAAGGATGGAGTGCCACTAATAGTTAGACCTAGTGTCAACCTAAAGAGGGGGTAGTTCACCACAACATACTCCCATGGTAAAGTTCCACTAGGATTTAGAGACCACAACCAAGGCTATGATCCAAACACTCAAATGGGTCCCCAAGCATAGACTAGAGTTTCACCACCACCAATCATTTGGAACTTGTAGTTTCCATGCCTCACACTCCAAACCTAAATGGGGGAGTTGGCACTCCTATAATTCATAAGTGACTAGGTTGTGCTATGTCCCAAAAGCCCTATTGCAAACCCAAGGCTATTATGAAGGTTACACCTTGGTGTGGTTGCCTAAACTCACAAATGGCATGTATGATCCTCAATCTCATGCTCCAAAAACTTAGGTCCAAGATCATAAATCAAAACAGGGGAAGAGAAAAACCAAAAGGAAGGGTGCTCAATCCATGAGCGCTCCAATGGTCTATCAATCCAAAGCTCAACCAAGAGTCAACGAACAACCACTCATGAATGAGATCTTGCCTAATGACTTTGATGTGATCACCACTACAAAAACCGATGACAAAGCATCAATCAAACTCCAAACTTCTCAACCCAATCTCACCAAACCCAATGAGAATCCCAAGGTGGAACTACCGTGCCCCAACTTGTCCAATCCAGCCAAACCAAAGCCATTGGCAGGCCTTAAGCTATCACAGCAACAACATTCTTGAAGTGGCTTCCAACATGGCGATGGACACAAGGGATGATGTAGTAACATGCATTCGATGATTGGACTCAACTTTCACATTTTTTGCTAGAAGTTACGAATGTTTGAACCTAGGTTTACTTAATGAACCCATAGCAAACGAGATACGTTTCCTTGCTGTGCTCTTGGGAAGAACACAAATTCATCTTCATTAAGGCCTCCACCATTACGGAAGAGATGATTGCCAACAAAATCTCATGAGAAAAGGCCTTAAGCCAATGCTTAATTATATCCTACAACAAGAAGAGAAAAATTCCCATGCCACCACACAAACTTGCAAATCTCGAACAATTAGTTGCATCTGAGTCCACTTTCTTATGCAAGTGGTATACTCTACGCATTTCATGGGCTCAAGAGGGTTATCAAATCATGACCAATATGAAGCAATGACGTGCTATCAAGACTTTTGAGTAATGACCCAACGTATGTAGGCACAACCTCATTTAGGATATTAGCAAATCGGCCATTAGATGACAATACCATGCTTCATCCATACTTGGATAGAATTCTAATCAAGAGGAACTCCGCATTGTAAGCTTAATCAACTCAGGTGACCTCTTGACTGATGTATTGACTTACATCACACAAGTGGGCATTTGTCGCAGGATATGGATTGTCATGCGACACTAGAGTATAACCCAATGTTTAATGACTAGTTCTTGAAAAAGTAAGGCACACCATGGATGCAGTGAAGGCCCTCACACCTTTATTTCCACAATCATAGGAAGGATTTTTATAATTTCAAGGGAAAGGGGGTAAAGTGGAAACGTGAATGGAAAAAATCACCTTAGGAGTGAACTTCAAAGAAAAGGATGAATGGAATTTTCTTCTTTGTTTAGTAGAAATGCTCCATGAAGTTCTTGAGTGAAATGTATGAATCAATTGATGTGGAATTCTCATTTTGTGAGTTATACATTTCATCATCTGATAGTGTTTTTTCTAATCACTTTACCTTCCATGCAAGAAATGCCCTTTAAGGAGAACTAATTGTAGGCTATCAACAAATGGCAGGGAAGTAAGACAAAACCAATAGGCTCCCATTCTCTAAGGAGAAACATAGGAAATATGGCTTAGCCATGGAGATACACATGCTCAACCAACTAAAATACCACAACATCCACAACTTGGGGGACTAGTGACATCTGAAGAGGCAGTAAGACCGATAATAGAACAATGTATCTTGCCGAGTGCCTAAAGAAGGTGGGGCAAAACATTGACATAGCAAATGCACTAAGTTCGTGAAGACCTTTGATGCTCAAAAAAATAGTGGCACAATAACAATCGGGCAGAGAGATGCCACCACCAGAAGGATGGAAGTTGAACTTACCTGCCCAGAAATGGTGGAGAAGGCCATGGGACTAGTTGACAAGTTGGAGAAAAGGCTCAAGAGAGATGTCTACAGAATGCTAGGAATGAATAAGAAGAAAGTATACACAAGTGATGAGATTAGCTTGCCTGATATTCCTAATCCCATCATTAGACTTTTTGCAAGTAAAGATGGTCCACACCCTCTTCTCAAGCCAAATATACAACTATTAGAGGTAAAGATACCTGTGCCTAGCCGCCTGTGTATTACTATATTGAGAGTACCCGCACCTACATATTGCGAGTGATGGGCACCTATCATAGTCACTTCATTCTTTATTCTTTCAGTGACTTTTAAATAAAGGGAAGGTTGATCGCACATTGTGACTATTGGAGTTCCCATATCTTGAGTCTCTCTATCTTGCTTTCTTGCTCGATCCACCATAGTCCACACCTTTCTTGCTTTCTCTTACTTGTGCTCCCACTTGGGCTTCTCCCTTCAATTAGTATGAGAGCCTTCTTCTCCATGAGCTCAAGCTCAATCTGGCATTGCTTTAGCTTTTATTTGAGTTATCTATAGTAGGATTTCACAATTAGCAACCATAACTCCACCTCTTGAGGTTCATATTGAGCTCTCATTGCTCTAGGACTCCTTAGCACCTATTGGGGTTGTCTCAGGGCATTCTTGAATCTACATTGACCTTATTTTAGGGAGCATTCAGCTCAGTATTCAAGGCTAGAAATAGAAAAACGTTTTTTTAGCTATGACTGTTTTCAAGCACTTGTGCTTGCTCAACCGCTCCCCTTGGCATTGGACAATTGCTTTGGCATTGATTACCACTCCTCTTGGCATTGACCATTAACATAGAGCATTGTTTTTGAGTCATTGAGTTTCAACTATTAACTATGCAAATAGGGTAGCATGCTTTAATAAAATAGGGACAACCATATGTTTAATGTTTGGAGCTCATACATGCTTCTTAGGATGCCCATATACCTATGTTTTGTTATCAGATACTTGGGGGATCATATGCCATTGGTTTGAGATACTATTGGACTATTTTGAGCACTCTTCTAGCTTAGTTTTCTCATATATATTACTACATTCATAATAGGATTGAATGCTATTTTTCTGGGAAATATCATGCTCTTGGCTTATGTCATGCTCTCAGGATGCTCATTTGATGCGAACACTTGGGGAATGTTTGGCCAGTGTATTGGAATGCTTTTGAATTGATTTGACCCCATATTTGGCTCAATTTTAATGTCATTCTTACTACTATAATAAGCAAGACTGAAGGCTATTTTATTGGTAAAAGCATATGCCTATTGGTTGTTGTTGATGCTTCTTGACTACTTGGGATGATACATTGATATCTATGGTTGATGCCACATGCTTGGCCATGCTCCTGAATGTTTTTGGGCTTTGATTGAGCTCACTTTTGCTCAGTCTTGGTTGTCTTTTTACTACTGTACGTACAATGGATAACAAGCTTGTAATAAGGACAATCTATGTCTAATGCTCTTTCATGCTATTCGAGCATTCTATCGGATGTATTGGTGCATGTCATTGAAGCTCTATGCTTGGTCATGCTATTGAATGCATTTGAGCTTTGATTTGAGCTTAAGACATTTGACATTGGTTGTTAATTACTTCATTAGATGCTTTAGAGGTCTATGACCTTATGGGCTTGAAGCTTTTATTGGGTCTTATGCTCCCAACTATGTACTTGATGTATGTTGGATGCTTGGATGCCATTGACATGATGATCTAAGCTTTGTTTTCTTTTATGGCATCTAATTTTTGTTCCAGTGGAAGTTTCTTACTTGACACTTGATGTTACATTGAGCTTTGTATTTTATTTGCAGTGAGCTTGAGTATGCTGTACCTTATTTTTAGCATGTTGTAATTGAAAATCTTGTACTATTTATGAGAGCAGTTCCCTCCATTTGACGCTATTTTGATCAGTTTGTGGATGGCTCATTAATGTACCTCTTGTTTGCAGCTTGTTTTGGCAGTGGTTTTGGGGCTATTTGCAGGTATTACAATAGCCTATTTGGTTTTGTAATGTGCCTCTTTTTCCAGCATTATGATTGGTCATTCAAATGACAGTGCCATCTTCAACATTGAAAAGTTGGATGGTAGCAATTATGGCTATTGGAAGACCCAAATTTGGCAGGTTTTGGTACAAAAATCTCACATTAGACTGATCAAATGCAAAAGCATTAAGCATGAAGGTCAAGATTAAGATATATAGGATAACTTAGATGAGCTTCACAAGTCCATGATTATCCTGTCCCTCAACAAGAATGTTTATTATAATGTTGTGCATGGGATATTTAGGAGAAAATCCATAATCTCTATGATAAGTAGAGCCCTGATTCTCAAATACATTGGCTAAATCAGCTTATGGACCTTTGTAATGAAGGAAGGTACTAGTGTTTCTCAACATTTGAGGGAGTTTCATGCTACCATTGGCCAACTGTCATTGTAGGGTAGTGACTTTAAGGACAATCTTCCACCTTTGTTCTTGTTGGTCACATAGCTGAGTCTTGGGACACATTTTGTACTGCTACGTGTGCAAATATGCTCGAGAATGGACCAAAATTGTCTGTTGTAGAGGGTGCACTCCTGATAGAGGAGATAAATAGGAAGAATATGGATGCTTCTCGTACTTCTCATGCTTTGACTATTTGGGGTTGCCATGATGTAAGAGTGGGAATGACTGCCATGGTAGAGACTCATAGAAGTCTCATTCTAAGTCCCATGGACAGTCTTGTAGTAAGTCTTGTGGACGTAAGTCTGATTTGACATGCCATTATTGTGGAAAAGCAAGACATATCAGGCCAGAGTGCCATAAAATTCCCAATGACAAGCATAAGGAAAAGGGCAAAGGAAAAGCACATGACAAGTCTAATGATTGTAGCATTGTCTCCCTGCTAAGTCTAATGTTAAGATCAAAGAGATCAATGTAGTGCAACAACTTGATTTTGATGATGATTACATACTTGTAGCTTCTTCTTTGGATGAGGTAGTGCAACAACTTGATTTTGATGATGATTACATACTTGCAACTTCTTCTTTGGATGAGTCACAATTGACTAATGCCTTGCTTGGTTTTACTCAGTGTTGGTTGATGGATTCACAGGCTTTCTTTCATGTGACCCCTCATAGAGAGTGGTTTCACTCCTATCGCAGTATGACTGGATCTGTCCATTTGGGGAATGACTTGGCATTACAGATAGTTGGTATTGGTGATATTTGGTTGCATTTTAGTTCAAACAGTATGTTTACTTTGCATAATGTTTGATATGTACTGGCTCTCTTAAAGAGTCTTATCTCTATTGGTGCACTGGATGATGAGGGTTACTTTGTTTCCTTTGGGGATTCTTCTTGGAAGATCATTTATGGTAGGAACCTTGTTCTAGCACACGGTGCCAAGTTTGGCATTTTAATCTCTTGGTTGTATCTAGATCCATAGATCATGTTTTGTTTGTGGCTATTGTTCCATATGTATCTCTTTGTCATTGTTGCCTTGGGCACATGTCCTTAAAGGGAATGAAAATGCTCACTCATTTGTAGTGTCTTTCGCACCTTGAATATAAGTGTTTTGAGTCATGTTATCATTGTTTGTACGGTAGGTAGACACATAGTACACATAAGAAGTCTAGCACTTTGTGCATGGGCGAGCCTTTGGCTCTTGTTCATTTTGATGTCTGTGGACCTATGACCTGTCAGTCGTTTAGGAGGCATGAAGTACTTTTTCACATTCATTGATGATTACTCACATAAGGTTTGGGCATATCCCATAAAGTTGAAATCTAATGTTTTGGCTAACTTTAAGTGTTGGCTTGCATTGGTTGAGAACCAGTCTGGGTATAGGATGAAATGTCTACGGTCATATAGTGGGGATGCGTATGTCTCTAAAGCCTTTGAGTAGTTTTGTGGTAAGAAGCATATTAAGCATCAGTTGACCATGTCGTACATCCCACCCCACAATGGTATGACTGAGTGCATGAACATGACAATATAGGAAAGGGTCTAGCCATGCAGACTTACCACAACAATTTTGGATTGAGGCAATGACTACTGCGTACACTTGATCAATCAATCTCCTTGCAGTACTATTAGCTTTCAAGTTGTAGAGGAGGTGTGGTCTGGAAAACCTCCCTTGTATGCTCATTTGCGTGTCTTTGGTTGTGAGGCTTTTTGGCATGTACCCAAGGACAAGTGCACAAAGCTAGATCTTGTCCATGAAATGCATCTTCTTGGTTATGGGGATGTAGGTAAGATGGACCATGGCTTATGGGATCCACAAGCTTGGAAAGTCATCCGCAGTCATGATGTAGTTTTCCATGAGAAAAAGATGCATAAGCACTGTTAAAGGCATGATTAAGATATAATTTAGGAGCTCCTTATTTAGTTTTGTAAGGGTTAAACATTTGTAATGGTTAAGATGTGAAAAGTCATGAGTAGACTATAAGTTTTTTTGGGAAGTTAGAAGGAGGAGTCGTGAGATCTATTCGTATTTGTTCATGTCAAGAAAAATAGATGAGCCTGTAAATGATATTGTGATTATGAAAAGAGCAAAACAGATTCCTATTCTTGTGTTCCTATCGGTGGTGCGCAGATCGGACGCAGGTAGCTCACGTAGTGAATTCCCAAAGGTCCCCAAGAACAAAATTCTCTACTTTTTAGCACAAAAATCAATGTAAAAGCAAGCACGACATGAGACAAGAGACAAATTGGGTTGAATCTCCCCCATGCCTTGTGTGAGCGCTTCACAAAGCATGTATTTAATATATATTTTCAATCTTTTTGCTCAAAAATAGCCCAATTACAAAAATATACAAGCTTTTAGCTTTTGAGTTTGCTTTCTACCAAAAATAGGAAAATAAAGCTAATGGACGGTGCCCAAAGAGTCTGGCACGCCCAATCTCAATGTCCAAATAAAAATAACATATCCAGGCGCATAAGCGCATACAAAATAATAATAAATAGTCGATGTCTCTATAGACATAATCAAAATATAGGCGTGGCGCCTATCAAAATATATCCAAAGGTCGGAAACCCGCTAGACTCCAATGCTTTCCTCCGCCACTCCTGCTATCTCTACACATCAACTGAAGCATTCACAATCGTTAGTAAAATAACACAATTAAACCGACAAAAGTGAATACCTAGCAGTCTTCAGCTACATAAATAAATCAACTGGTTAGAAATAAATCCTAACCTTAATTTATTACGAGTGCGCACTCTAAACTCATAAACGTTTATTAATTTAATATGCATTTTGCGGAATCACCCGCTATGGAATCACCCATGTACACACTAAATTAATGAAACGCCCGAAAAGGACAGGCGTCCCCATCAACTTCTCGCACAAAAAATCCTCTTTGCGTATGAGCCCCGGTCATCTAAGTTTACGGAATCCACCGTAAAACCTCACGGAATCCACCGTGGAATATGCCTCCTGGCATCATACCCCCGGGGTGGGATAGCAATTGACCTCAATTGCTATTAGCTCAATGTGGAGCTAACAGAGTGGGGAAAGCATTTAGGTCTCTAGCGTGCATCCATTGTGCTTCTTCTACAGGATGGTTCTTAAATTTCACTAGATATCTAGAATACCTTCGGCCAGTTCTAGTGGTCATGTAATCAGTGTCTATAATGGCTTCTGGTTCAAGTATTTCAGTCTCTTCTTCTAGTAAAGGTGGGTTTTCATAGACAGGGTGGATAGGTAATTGTCCTCTAAATGGTCTCAACAAACTAATATGAAAGGTATTATGAATTTTCCAATGAGATGGCAGTTCTAACTTGAATGCATTGTCATTAATCTTATGAATGATTCTAAATGGTCCGTAGAATCTAGGGGCTAATTTGACAACTGGATGTCTATCTACACTTTGCAGTCTACGCTTCTCTATTCTAAGCCAAACATAATCATCAACTTTGAAATTCATGGCTTGTCTTTTCTTGTTGGCTTGTTTGGTATATGATTGTTGGGCTTTAGCAATCATATCCTTGACCTCATCAAAAATAGTGTTATGCATAACAGCAATATCATCGGCACTTTGTATTCTATTAGACAAAGATGCAACAGGTGTAGATAATCTATGTCCATAAATAACTTCAAAAGGTGCTTTCTTTGTAGATGTGTGTGGTGTATTATTGTAAGCAAACTGTAATAAATGCAAATGAGTATCCCATGTCTGAGGTTTAGAGATAGTGTATGCACGTAAAAGATCTAAAATAGTGCTATTTGTGGCTTCTGTTTGTCCATTTGTTTCTGGATGAAATGCAGATGAGAAATCAATCTTTGTGCCTAGATTTGCAAACAGTGTAATCCAGAAATTATTACAAAATCTAGAATCTCTATCTGAAATAATCACTTTCGGCAATCCATGGTTAGTAAAAATAGTTTTCAAAAATAACTGTGCTGCTTGTGATGCTGTTAAAGTTTTCTTACATGCAATGAAATATGCTTGCTTACTAAATCTATCTACAATTGTCCAAATCATGTCATGGTTAGATTTAGTATTTGGTAAGCCAGTAATGAAATCCATAGATATATGTTCCCAAGGTTTAGATGGAATAGATAAAGGCATTAATAACCCATACTGTTTACCATGATGTCTTTTTATTCTTTGACAAATCAGACATTCAGAAACAAAATTAGACACATCTGCATCCATATGCGGCCAATAAAAATCTTCAGTTAACATGCGTAATGTAGAAATGATACCTCTATGACCTTGATATGGGGGACAATGAATTTCATTTAAAACAAAAGATCGGAATGGAATAGTAACACACAGTCTCTTTTCAAAGAACATGAATCCATCATTATATGACAATGAATCAACAGGAATGAAATTATTTTGAACTAATTTTTGCCAATCAGAATGAAAAGTAATATCCTGGTGATATGTGTCTTTCATAGCAATCAAAGAATCAAAAGATATGATAGAAATGTTATGAATTGCAGGTCTTCTACTTAATGCATCGGCAACTACATTTTCTTTTCCAGGTTGGTATTGAATGATAGGATGGAAACTTTGAATGAATGAAGCCCATTTGATATGGCGGTCAGAAATTTGGGGTTGGCTAAGTAGATGTCTAATGCTTTGCTGGTCGGTCTTTATCATGAATTCTGAACCCATTAAATAATGCTTCCATTGTTTCAATGCTTGAACAACTGCTAAGAGTTCCTTGTCATAAGTGGAATATTTGAGCTCAGAGGGTTTCAGCTTAGAACTAGAATATGCTATTGGATGGTTGTCTTGCATTAGCACGGCTCCTATTCCTGATCCGCTAGCATCGGTCACAACTAGAAAGAATGGTCTGTTAAAGTCAGGCAATTGTAGGACAGGGGCATTGGTCAATGCACGTTTAAGTAAATCAAAGGATTTCTGCTGGTTTTCAGTCCATTGATAAACAATGCCTTTCTTAAGAAGTTTGGTCAGTGGTAAAGCAAGTAATGAGAAATTACGTACAAACTTCCTATAGAAACTAGCAAGACCAAGGAATGAACGTAATTCATGTACATTTTTAGGAATAGGCCAATGCAATATTGCGTCAATTTTCTTAGGATCAACTTTTATTCCTTCTTTTGATACAATATGACCTAGATATTCTATTTCTGTCTTAAAGAATTCACTCTTGTCAGGATTTGCAAACAATTGATTTTCTTTCAGTAATTGAAAAACTAATGATAAATGCTCATAATGCTCTTTTTCACTTTGACTGAATACTAAAATATCATCAAAGAAAACAATCACACAATATTGATATTTTAGAAAAATACGATTCATCATTCTACTGAAAGTAGCAGGTGCATTAGTTAATCCGAATGGCATAACTAAGAATTCGTAATGGCCAAACTGTGTTCTGAATGCAGTCTTAAATATGTCGGATCTATCTAACCTCACCTGATGATATCCAGATTTAAGGTCAATTTTACTAAATATAGAAGATCCTTGCAGTTTGTCCATAAGGTCATCAACTCTAGGTATAGGATACCTATTCTTTACAGTGATCTTGTTTAATGCTCGGTAGTCAATACACATCCGATAAGTATTATTCTTTTTCTTGACTAAGAGCACAGGTGCACCGAATGGGGAACTGCTAGGTCGAATTAAACCTCTATTTAGTAATTCTTCTACTTGACTCTGGATTTCTTTTTGCTCTATTTGATTGTGCCTATATGGGGCTTTGCAAGGTGGTTGTGTGCCAGGTATTAGGTCAATCTTATGGTCTTCTGGACGTGATGGAGGTAAACCTGGTGGTAGGTCTTCTGCAAAACAGTCCTTAAAATATGCAAGAAATTCCTTATGTCTAGGGTGCATATGAGTTTCTTTTGCGTGCAATTCATTCACCCAAATGAGATATGATTTAGTATTCTTGCGCAGTGCACGTTTTGCTTGAGTATGCGAAAGCAGTGGGAACATATGAGATGCATGCATACCAAATAATGTAATAGATTTTCCTTGAAAATTTATATTCATTGTGTGTGTGGAATAATCTATATTGGGATTATGTTGGTGTCTCCATGGCATTCCTAGAATAATGTCGCTAGACTGTAATGGGACAACTAAGAAATTTCTTCTTTCAATATATGGACCAATTTGAATTTCTAAATCTTGAACTTCTTGTGTGCCATTGTACCTAGTGCCTAAAAATGCAGCTTTTATGCGATAATGCGTAGGTACTGTATGCAATTTTAATTCCTTTACCAATTTTGCTGAAATAAAGTCATGCGTACTACCGTCATCATGCAATAAAGTTCTTTCTTTTCCATGCACCATACATTTCATAGTCAACAATGAATGTAAAGTAGGCATACCTGGTAAAGTGTCGGAAGTAGTAGTAGGATCATCTTCTTCTTCAGTGAAGTCCGGCATATCCTCATGCTCGTCTTCGTCCATAGCTCCAAGGTAGTTGATATGTGCTGATGGCTTCTTTGAATGACAATTTGCTGCGAGATGGCCTGGCTGGTGACACTTGTAGCATACGATGGGCTTGGCTTTGGTCACATTATTTGCAATGGCTGGGAGTCTGGGTATATTTGGATTTGCTTGTTGGATAGGCTTAGGATTTGGATTGACAGTGGATGGTAATGCGGGTGGTTTAGGCCAATTCTTGCGGAAAGATGGTGATGAAAAACGACCTGGATTAAACCTTCTGAAATTGGAATTGAATTGTTTAGATCCATAATTACCGTTTGCTTGGAATGGCTGTGGTCGTCGATCTCTTCCACGTAACTTATCTTCAGTGTCGTGAGCTAAGGAGATGGCATCTTCAAGGGTAGCAGGCTTGAACATATTCACCTCAGCGTAGTAATGTCCAAGAAGTCCAGACATATACTTCCGCTTATGGGTCGTCTCTGGTACATCTTCAAGCATGCGTAGCTGTAGGAGTGCATTCCAAAAACGCTCTGTATACTGTGTAATAGGCTCACGGTCGCGTTGTTGCAGTAAATCCCATTGCTTGATTGCCTTCTCATGAAATTGCGGTGGAAGGAAATTTTGCATGAACTTCTTCTTAAAATCTTCCCATGTAGCAGGACATTCTATGCTCTTGCGGACGACAGTCCACCAAAGTGATGCTCTATCTATCAGATGATTAGTAACACACTTGATTTTATCTTTCTCAGGATAAGTTTCCTCATGGAAATAGTCATCAAACTGGCTAATGAATGATAAAACAGTCTTTCCTTCTCTTATGCCATTGAAAGTGCGAAACTTGAAACTTCGTTTACTTATCTTGGATTCCTTGCGAATGGTTTGTGCTTCAAGAGTGGCGTCGATGGTACGGCGTATCAAATCTTCAGCTTGGGGTTCTTCTTTATCAGTGGACGCTCCTTGTAGCTTTGTCAATTGCGCTTGCAAGGCTTGCCTAGCTCTTCGCTCTTCGTCTAATTGCAACATAATAAGATCCAGTTTTTGCTCCATGGTAGGCTCGGGTAGGTCGTCTTCAGCCATAGGATCATCCATAAGTGGGGTAGTCATCCTGTAAAACTCAACAAACCTTTCTCACTCAAAATCAGTTAGCGGGATGAGCGTAGCTCAAATTTGGGGTTACAAGGCTATGTATTTTTGGGTATTTTCTTCTTCAATTTTCAGAAATTCTGAAATATTTCTGTCTCCGTTTGCTGAAAGTACTTCAACGAACTTGCAGATAGGTAAAACAGCTTGCTGCGAACAACTTTCCAGTTCTGAGTTTTTGCAAACGAACAAGTCTTCTAGGAGTTTCAAGCAATAGTCAGTTCTGATTTAGTCTGACTTGCAGAGTTGCAGACTTAATAGACTTGCAGGGTTATGAACTTGCTGAACTTAGCCGATTTGCAGGACTTGCAGTACTTGATTAGTGTCGACTTGCGAAACTTGACTTCTGATGCGCAGGACCCGGAGTTTGGTGACTTCTCTGCCTTGTCTGACTTGAGAGTAGTTTAATGACTTAAGCTTAATAAATAAGCTTAAGCTAATAAGCTTAAGAGGATCAGCAGTAAGTCCGCCGTTTTTCAATCGTGGGGGGGGGGGGGGGGCCGTTTTTGATTCCGCCGAAAATTTCGGGGGTCCTCCTCTTGGCGACGAGTTGAAGATTATGAAGCTTATAAGCTTCTTAAGCTTAAAACTAAGCTTTTTAATGAAGTAGATTAGAGATTTCTCACTGGTTGATCACGACTTGTTCATGGAGTTGAGGGAGTGGTCCTCCGCCGACAGAGAGTGGTCCTTCGCGATCTGACAGTAGAAATAGGGGTTCTTGATCACCAGAAGTCTGCCTGTATCGACGGTTCGCGACGAGATTGACTGTAGAGGCCGTTTGTTCCTGGAGCTCCGCCTTCGCCCGAGATTGGTAGCGATTGGAAGCCCTTGATCTCTGCTCCGCTCTGATACCACTGGTGCGCAGATCGGACGCAGGTAGCTCACGTAGTGAATTCCCAAAGGTCCCCAAGAACAAAATTCTCTACTTTTTAGCACAAAAATCAATGTAAAAGCAAGCACGACATGAGACAAGAGACAAATTGGGTTGAATCTCCCCCATGCCTTGTGTGAGCGCTTCACAAAGCATGTATTTAATATATATTTTCAATCTTTTTGCTCAAAAATAGCCCAATTACAAAAATATACAAGCTTTTAGCTTTTGAGTTTGCTTTCTACCAAAAATAGGAAAATAAAGCTAATGGACGGTGCCCAAAGAGTCTGGCACGCCCAATCTCAATGTCCAAATAAAAATAACATATCCAGGCGCATAAGCGCATACAAAATAATAATAAATAGTCGATGTCTCTATAGACATAATCAAAATATAGGCGTGGCGCCTATCAAAATATATCCAAAGGTCGGAAACCCGCTAGACTCCAATGCTTTCCTCCGCCACTCCTGCTATCTCTACACATCAACTGAAGCATTCACAATCGTTAGTAAAATAACACAATTAAACCGACAAAAGTGAATACCTAGCAGTCTTCAGCTACATAAATAAATCAACTGGTTAGAAATAAATCCTAACCTTAATTTATTACGAGTGCGCACTCTAAACTCATAAACGTTTATTAATTTAATATGCATTTTGCGGAATCACCCGCTATGGAATCACCCATGTACACACTAAATTAATGAAACGCCCGAAAAGGACAGGCGTCCCCATCAACTTCTCGCACAAAAAATCCTCTTTGCGTATGAGCCCCGGTCATCTAAGTTTACGGAATCCACCGTAAAACCTCACGGAATCCACCGTGGAATATGCCTCCTGGCATCAATCGGTATTCAAAACTGTTATTTGTTTTGTATAATTAGTTGTCTGAATGATGAAATGGAGTCTGTGTGGTTGTAAATGAGCTTGTTGATGGAAGGAATGATTTAGAATTAATGTTCAGAATAGATAGATTAGTTAGGATTGAAAATTGATTGAATTTGTTTGTTATGGTGAAGCTATTTGTTTTAAGTTAAATTTGGGGAAGCTTTTCGACCCCTAACACTTGGCAATCCTACGAATTAGTCTTTAGGCATCAGGCGAGATGTTTCAGAATGGAAAAGGTGCAGAAGATTCATGAGTTAAAGGATACTGTCAAAAATGGATTCTTGGCTTGAGGAATTTCAATATTGGACTACTGAAGAGGAGGAACGGGAATCCTTTGCACAGGCTCTATTATAGGAGTTTCAGAATTGGACAACAGAAGAGGAGGAGTTTGAGGCATATAGTCAAGTATTTTTGAGCACACCGTTTCTTGATTTACCTTTGGACATTATTGGAAAGGTCAGGTAGGTAGTGTGGAAAGAACAAAAAAAACATGTTGCTCCTTTTGGCTTGAAGAATACAAGCAGTGTGTTTAGGAAAATTTGGCATAATCAATATCTTTGGCAATTTCATCAACCACATGGGTTGAGTTATACACCTAAATTGGTAAGGGGAAGATGGAAAAAATCAGCGTGGCTATGCAAGTCATCATTGTGAACATTGTGCACCTGGGCCTCAACAGTAGAATAATCTGATGATAGAACAGGTGTATGGTGTACGTCTGCTGAAAAATACAGGGGTGAAGGTTTTGGAACCTATTATACCAAGGCTATAGGCAAAATTAGAATATGAAGAGAAACAGAGGAAGAAAGAACAACAGAGGTCCAACGGTGGCAGTGAGGTGGATATCTTGGATTTAGGGTATTTGAGTGATCAAGAAGTACAGATTGAAGAAGTAGGTCCTATCATCAACATGAGATGCTGTTACTAATCAACAATTACAAGTTACACTAGGTGAGGAGGAGAGAAACATAAAAATTTGTGGGGCTGCTAGCACGGTGTCAAATTCAGAGACATGCAAGGAGAAAACTAAGGTTTCAACCATTGCCTAAAACATTAGCAAGAAGAAAGGTTGCTGCAACACAACGGCCAGGATCAATGGCACAACCCCCTAATCCAACAAATCTCAAAGTCAAATTTGCAAACTTCAAGGGCGAGTCCAAAAAGGAAGACCCTGATGCCCATGTAGCTCAATTCAACACAAAATGGGAAGCAAGTGGACTAGGAGTATTGTATGGAGATGATGTAAAGAAGCAACAATTTGCTGCCACATTGGATGGTAAGGCTATGAACTGATTTACACAGTATGATGCAGTCCATTTTGCTGATACACAAGCATTACAAACAACATTTCTGTCAAGATTCAGAAGGTAGAAAACACCCATTGATATTCTAAAGAAGCTTAAAACAATGAAGCACAAGAGGCTCCTTGTGGAGGATTATGCACAACAGTTTTTAAATTTGAATGGAAGACTTGCACCCAATGAATGGCCAACCAATGAGATGCTGGAGGAATATTTATGTAATGGGTTGATGGAATCCCTAAGAAATTCAATAGCCAGTACTGATATTCTTGGAGGTGCAGGAGGATTTAATCAGTTGGTAGCAGCTGCCAGAAGAGCAAAGAAAAGGTTGGGAACCATTAAACAGAAGAAGAAGAAGTATAGCAGTGATTAAGATTCAGATACAGATTCAGATTCAGACTTAGATTCAGAGTCCAACTTAGGTTCAGATTCAGAAGGTGACATTTCAGATTTAAATTTTGATGATTTAGAAGATGAGGAAAGGAAATCTAGAAGCATGAAGAAGAAAAGGAAAGAGAAGCAGAGAAGTAAAGCTAGGGGAAAGAAGGAAAAAAAATGGAAAGGGAAAGACAAAGAGCAAGTCTCAAAACCTGAATAAACAAGTTATTGCAAGTTTGAAGAGTATGGGAATTTCAACATCTTAGAAGAAGGACAAACCATATTGTAACACATGCCAGAAGCATGGACACACAGATGCTACTTGTTGGTATAATCCTAACAATAGGGAAAACCCAAGACAACAAGTGCCAAGGGCAAATGCACCAGCTATAAATGTAGTAGAACCAGACATAAATAGAGCAATGGAAGGTCCACCTAGAAGACTTCAGGGGAGAAATAGTTGGGGACCACCTAGTACTCAAGGAAATGGTAATTTGAATGATGACCCATGCACATACTATGGAGAAATGAATCACAAGCAGTATCCTAATTGCTCATTGTGGTGTAAACATAGAGAGGAGAGAGGTATTCCTATTATCAGATATAACAATCAGAGTTCACTTGCACAAGCACAATAGAATAGGCCACCATAGGCTAATGTAGTCATTGTGGAAGAAGCCAAACAGGTTCATGAAGCTATGGTGCAGAGACAACATAATGCTTATCTTCATGTGCTAAATGTACAGTGTGATTGTTTCAATTGTATTGAGGTGGAGGAGATTCTTGAAAAATCAACATCAGTTCTGGTTATTACAAGATCAGGTGGAAAGTATATGGCTGATCCTATTATATCCCATAAGGAGATGAAACACCCTCAGTATTAGGAGAATCAAAGATAGATCAGACAGGGATGTCTAAAGGAAATTCAAAAGAGTCAAAAAACTGACTATGGTAAACAGAAATTGCAACAGGAAATACCTGATATACAATTAAGTATTTAGGAGGAGATTCAACAGCATGAAACAAGGGAGTCTCAGTTGATAGCTGAAGTTTTGAGGAATACCACTATTACAATGGATCAGATTTTAAGTTTGCTGGTACTCAAAAATTTGAGTGAGGAGGAAGAACAGGTGGATGAACTTGAAACATGTCAGATTGAGGCTAAAGATGTGGATTACAAAGTACCCAAAATCACTCTTAATTTTCAAAAATGGGAAATATAGGGAGCATTGTTGGATGGAGGTTCAGGCGTGAATATTCTACATGAATTCCTGTATGCCAGATTAAAGCTACCCGAGTTAGAAGAAGCTCCTTTTCAACTGAAGATGGTTGATCAGAGGAGGATTTAGCCTCTAGGAATTCTCCGAAATCAGTAGCTTACTATTTTAGGACTCACATTTCCAATTAATTTGTGGTTCTGAAAATGGATGAAGGAGACAGCCCATATCCACTTCTGTTGGGAAGGCCTTGGTTTAAGCAAGCTAAGGTTAAACAAGATCGGGGAGCTGCAAAAATAACAGTCATGAAGGGGAAGAAGAAAGTTCACATGAATATGCTACCTAGTGCAACCTTGCCTAGAGAGGCTAGAGCCTTGTATGCACAAGGGATTAACATGGTGAAGGAAGTTGACGATGATGAAGAATATGCTTTCCTTAAAGTTAATGAATCAGTTGTACCTATTTTTGATATAGATGCATTCAGAATTCTGGAACAATTCAAGGAGCAGAAGAGACCTAAAACTTCACAACAATAGAAGGAGAGTAAATAGGAAGATCTTTCAGAAGAGGACATAAACAAGAAGTTGTCTAAATAGGAAGAAAAGATGCATATTCAGTAGATCATTCAGGCTGAAAAGGCTTTTGAGGAACATATGGCTAAAACAACAAGAGTCCATAACGATGATTCACATAATCTTAATTTAGGTTCTGCAGAGGATCCTTAGATGGTCAAAGTCAGTGTTCATGTGGAAGGCCAGTTCAAAATAGATTTGAGTCAGCTATTATAGGAATTTCAAGATATTTTTGCATGTACTTACACTAATATGAAGGGAGTGGATCCTAGATTTTGTATGCACAGGATTAACCTTAAAAAAATGCAGTCCCTGTTATTTCACAGAGATATAGGATGAATCCAAATTATGCAAAGGCTATCAAGGAGGAGTTGGATAAACTTCTGAAAGTGGGATTTATTTATCTGACATGGTTATCACCTATAGTGGTAGTGCCAAAGAAGAATGGCAAACTTAGAATTTGTGTTGACTACAGGGAAATTAAATGCATCCACTATAATTGATCCTTTCCCATTACCATTTCAAGATGCTCCATTGGATGTAGTTGCAGGTCATCAGATGTATAGTTTCTTGGATGGATTCTATGGTTATAAATAGATATTGAGGCAAAAGAAGACAGAGAGAAGATTGCTTTTGTTATAGAGTGGGGAGTATATGCCAATAATGTAATGGTATTTGGCTTGAAAAATGCTCCACCTACATTTCAGAAATGGGTACAGGAAGTCTTTGCTCCATACTTGACAACATTCATGAGAGTCTTTCTAGATGATTTTAGTGTGTTTGGGAAGGCTGTGGATCACCTTAATAAACTCAGATTATGCTTTGAAAGATGCAGAATGGCTAGGTTGAGTCTTAATCAAGCCAAATGTGATTTTGCTGTTAAAAGAGGGATTTTATTGGGGCATATCATTTCAGAAGAAGGAATACAAGTTGATTCGAGGAAAGTGGTAGCTATTTAAAAGGCTAAGGCACCAGTAAACTTGAAGGAATTGAGTAGATTTATTGGACATATCAAGTGGCATAACAGATTTCTGAAATATTTGTCTCATGTCTGTGTTCCATTGACCAAGTTGACCAAGAAGGATGTGAAGTATGTATGGATAGCAGAACATGAAAAAGCATTCAGATTACTGAAGAAGATGTTACAAGTAGCACCAATAATGCAGCCTCCTGATTGGAGTTTGCCATTCCATGTGTTTGGAGATGCCTCTGACATTGTAGCGGGATTTGTGTTAATACAGGAAAAACAGAAAGGCTGGTTTAGACCAGTTTATTGTGAAAACAAGGTCATGATAGGAGTAGAAAGAAATTATTATGTTACTAAAAGGGAGTGCTTTGGAGTTATCTTTACATTGAAAAATTTTAGACATTATTTGTTGGGAAATTCAAACATAATTCATGTTGATCACTAGGCATTGATCTATTTGGTGAACAAACCACAACCAACAGGAAGATTGGCTAGATGGATTCTGCTATTACAGGAATTTGATCATTCCATTGTGCATAGACCTGGAAGAGAACATTTGATTGTTGATTATCTAAGCAGATTGGAGTCAAGACAACCTCTTGAAGGGAAAACCGATGATTTACCTGATGCATAAACCGATGATTTACCTGATGCATATTTATTTTAGATTCAGGCAACCAACTCAGATGATTGGTATGAACATATGCTTAATTACCTTACTAAAGGTATATTCCCTGAGGGAATGACAAAAGACCACAGGAGGAAGCTGGTATTGAGAAGTGCAACCTATTCAATAATTGGAGGATATCTGTACAAGAGAGAAGTGGATCAGATTATCAAGAGATGTGTTCCTGACAGTCAGTAGGGCAATAGTGTTAACTGAAGCTCATATAGGAAGTTCTAGATGTCACTTTTCAGGTGACATAACCAGTAGAAACATATTTTAGACTGGTTTATGGTGGCCAATAGTAATCAGAGATTCACGTCAGTATGCTAAGGCTTGTGATAAATGTCAAATGGATGGATATCCAAGGAATCAGGACAAAATGAGGCAGCATCCAGTTTTGCCATTGGGTCCTTTTGAGAAGTAGGGAATGGATTTTATGGGTCCATTCAAGCCAACAATAGAACTTTCAAGAAACATATATATTTTGGTTGCTACAGATTATTGTACCAAATGGGTAGAAGCTATTGTATTAGAGAATAATAAGGCAAGGAGTGTGGCATGTTTCCTGTACAATAATATAATGATTAGATTTGATTGCCCAGTGGAACTTGTATCAGATCAGGGAGTCCATTTTCTTAACAAGGTGATTAAAGTTTTGTTTGAAACTCATATTATTAGCCATAAAATGTCCTCAATATAGCATCCATAGGCCAATGGATTAGCTAAGAGCAGTAACGAGGTTTGGTTAAAATTCTTAAAAGGGCTGTTTCAGAAAATAGGAAGGATTGGGATCTGAAATTGAATTCAGCACAGTGGGCATTTAGAACAACCTTTAAGGTCAGTACTATAGGACTCACACCAGTCAGATTGGTCTATGGCATGGAAGTTGTGGTGCCAATGGAGTTCATAGTACCATCTTTGAGGTGGCAGTTTCAAATAGACTAACATAGGAGGATTCACTTAAACAGAGATTGGAGCAGTTGATGCCTTTGGACAAAGACAGATTTCACAGTGCTTATGTGGCTAATGTGATTCAAAATAGAAGATCTGCATGGCTGAATCAGTACTTGAAGAAGAAGAAATTCAAACAGGGAAATTTGGTCTTAATGTATAACTCTAAACTGGGCAAGCATCCTAGCAAATTAAAACTCAGGTTTGCAGGACCATACAAAACTTTTAAGGACTTAGGGCAAGGAACATTTCAGTTGGTTGATTTGGAGGGTAAATTGTTGGCTAGACTTGTGAATGGTTTTAGACTAAAGTTGTTTTTGCTCAATAAGTTCCAAGATGCTGATTTGAATTTGGTGGGAGTGGACACAAATTCATTTTCAGCAACCCAAATTGATAAAGTTATTCCAAGAGGTGAGGAGGAAACCAAAAATGATACATAGATTGAGAAATCAATTCAATCAATTTTAACTGATATTCAGGCAAAGCAGAATTGACAGTCAAGAATGCAGGAATGAAATGACATCAAGGGATTTTGTGGGTTTAGGTCTACTATTTTGGGAAAATAGTAACCACCGGGTGTGCCAGTGTTAAAGGCATAATTAATACATAATCTAGGAGTTCCTTATTTAGTTTTGTAAGGGTGTTTTAAACCTTTGTAATGGTTCAGATGTGAAAAGTCATGAGGAGACTATAAGTCTTTTTGGGAAGTTAGAAGGAGGAGTTGTGAGATCTATCCGTATCTATTCACGTCAATAAAAACAAATGAGCCTATAAATGATGTTGTGATTATGAAAAGAACAGAACAGATTCCTATTCTTGTGTTCCTATCAATATTTAAAACTGTTATTTGTTTCATATAATTAATTTCCTAAATTATGAAATGGAGTCTGTGTGGTCATCCTGTTGATGGAAGGAATGATTTAGAATTCATGTTCAGAACAGATAGATTAGTCAGGATTGGAAACAGATTGAATCTGTTTGTTATGGTGAAGCTGTTTGTTTTAAGTTAAATCTGGGGAAGCTTTTTGATCCCTAACAAGCACCTTGAGCAGATAGTCGACATAGGGTTAAATTTCAGGAGGAGTCTCCTGCTCCCTATAGCAAGCTAGATAGCCTGCAATCATAGTTGATGCTCCAGTGGCTCATGGCCATGATGTTAGACAGAATGTGTAGGCTCCTTGGCCTAACTTGAGATACTCTACTAGAGCTAGATCTCCTCTTGAGAGGTTCAAGCCATTCATTGATTATGTGATGGTGATAGATGCATTTGAATCTCTCACTTATGATGAGGCCATATGCCATGGTGATAGTCACTGTAGTGGCAATCAACTGCTAAGACCCACGGACCACTTATTGCTTCAAGCGTTCCAAGCCGAGCACTAATTGCTACCTCTCACATAGCCAACACACTATCCATCTCTATGGGTGTAGTGAGCTTACCTCCATGCTCGATCGAGTTGCCTCATCTCCCGAGTACTCTGATAGCTTCACAATCCAAGTGCGGGCTTCAAGCAAGCTCCATCCTCAAGCTCTACGTTCCAAGATCCATTGCCGCGAGCAAGAGAAGAGAAGAGAAGATAATATAATAGAATAGAAGAGAAGAAAAGAGAAGAGAAGAGAAGAGAAGATGGAGAGCTTCTCCTCCACGGTCCCTCACCCTCACCCTCACCCTCACACACTCACTCCCTCACACTCTCACACTCCCTCTCTCAAGCACAAGCTCAAGCAAGCAAGCAAGAAGAAGAAGAAGAAGAAGAAGAAGAAGAAAAAGAAGAAGAAGAAGAAGAAGAAGAGAGCTACTTTTGGCCACACACAAGAATGAGCTCTCATTCATCTTTTGAACTTTATATATGTGGGAGCTTTCGCTTAACTACCAAGACCCACAGACCGCTTATTGTTTCATGCGTTCCAATCGAGCTCTAATGGCTACCTCTCACATAGCCAACGCGTCGTCGATCCTGCGAGTGTAGTGAGCTTACCTTGATGCCGATATGAGTTGCCTTCTCTCTCGCACACACTGGTAGCTCCACGATCCTAGGTGCTAGCTCAAGCATCCTCAAGCCTCCTCCATCTCCAAGCTCCATCCACCATAGCTGCGCGTGCAAGTGAATATAAAAGAAGAGAAGAGAAGAAGAGAAGAGGAGATGGTGAAAAGCTTCACCCTCTTGATCCCTCACTCTCACACACTCACTCTCTCACACTCTCACACTCCCTATCTCAAGAGCACACACAAGCAAGAAGAGGAGAAGAAGAGAAGAGCTCTTGTTAGCCACACACCAAAGAATGAGCTTCCATTCACTTTTTGAACTTTATATATACAAACCCTAAAAACCCCATGGGCGCCCATCCCTTTTTACATTATCGGCCATTGTGGTAAGGTCCTTTGTCTATCTCCCCCTTCTAGCCTTGTGCCTCTAACCTTTACCCATTTAATACTTTAAAATTGGCACAGGAGGGAGCCTGGTGCTCTTTTACAAGAGTTTTTAGAGTTTTTGAGGCACATTTCATTTAAAATTACGCTTTTGACCCCAGCTTAGCTTTAGAGGCTGCCTGCGTGTCTTTGCTCTTTTTCCATCTTCTTCTCGCTTTTTCATTCATTCTTCCACCTTCTTGGCATGGGGTTCAAGAGGCAGTTGGCAAAGTAGTCATGTAAGGGTAGGGCCACGTGTAAACTCGGGTGCTCGTGGAAGTTGGGTAACAAGGTTGGTTGGAGAAGCCAAACGGATAGCAAGTGGTTGACGGGGGCCCTCAAAGTTGGTGGTTTGTCGCCTTTGTGATGCTTGGAAGGAAAAGGTGTGGTGCTCTACCTAAGGGGGGAGGTGTTGGTCTTATTGTGTAGTGTATTGTGCTCATTCTGGTGGAATGGGGAGTTGGGTCTAACCACAAGCTAGCCTGGGTGATGTCCCACACTTGAGGACCCCATTCGTGCAAAGGGAGGTGCGGTGCAAGGAGCTTAGGGTGACAGATCTAACCATAGGCGAGTGGTACCCCCCTAGGTATGTCCTGTCCTTGATGTGCCCTAAGCGTGTGTAACATGAGGACCACTAGGTGCAATGACTGTGCTTCATGTGGTGCTAAGTGCTCCTGTTAGTGAGTTGTTTTGTTCATTCCATGCATAATGTTCCTCTTGCTCTTCCTTGGATGCTTGTTCGTTCTTTTTTTTCTCTCTCTTTTTTTTGGGATAGTATTACACTAGTAGAATGACAGCCTGCACCTAATCTTCCTCGTCTGATTTAGTCGGAGAAGGGGGTTGGATGGATTTGCTCAAAAATTGATGGCTTTGCATGTACCCTTTGAGATTCATGCGATGTGGAGGGAGGTGGTAGAGAGGAAAGGATGGTTGCATCTAGTGAACTGGCTGTCGTTCATATCCTCTAGGAGAGCTAGGCAAAAAAGAGGAGAAGGTTAGCTCTCATCATTAAACGCGCCATGGCACAGTTGTTCGATGGTGTTGGGGTCAAAAAAGAGGGGAGGCAGGCCACGTTCTTGTGGGGTCGGGTCCTGCTTGAGTAGTAACTTAAGTAACCTAAGATAATTACAAGTAGTTATAAAGGTTGGATCGGGGCATGAAGAGAAGTCCGTGAGAAAATGCGGCATGGAATCATTTAGGCTTCTCAAGTCGAAGAGGAGGGCATGTTCGAAGGAGGCGGCATTGCATTTGTAGATGATGGGAAAATCATGATGTCCATGGAGGATGGCAACAAAATCCACACCTACCCTACGAGGATATGCCATGAATGTGGGGTCATTCCTCTCATAGGGCAGGGTGTTACAAAAAGCCATCCAAGCGAGCATGCTAATGTCGCACACTCGCCTCCTCCATAGGGGTTGGCAATTGTAGCCCTGTACAGTATGTGGTATTTCGAACACCTTGTTTTGCCAAAACTCTGCTTCTTCCTTTCCCCACAGAGTGGGGGTCCTCTCCCTTTCTTCCAGTCATTTCTGTCCCAGTTGGCCGCCAGTCGTGATCACCTCCTCCATCACCTTGATCGGTAGGACCCTCCGTAGGCTATTGGGCATGATGAAGCTGAATGTGAATGGGTCTTTTTATTTTTTTTGCCGTTCCCAAATCACCAGGTCCATGTGGAACCCAGCAGGGAGGTCATCGGAGCACGGTGGGAGGGGTGTGGATGGCTGCACGACCGGTTTATCTCTTAGCTGCTTCCTGGTTTCTTTAACTAACTTTCTCCGTCTCTCCCTTAGTGCGGCTTGTCTTTTCGCTGATGGATCAACCTGTTGCTGTTCTTGGACATGCGGCGAGGGGGGTTGTGGGATTACCTCTCCTCCAATTCTCCCCATAACGAATTCAAGGTCAGCCTCCTCCCCCTGCCGGTCTTCTAGTTGCGCTCCTTCTTCAAAGCCCATTATGTCCATTTCCTGGGGGGTTAGGCCAGCCAGTAGTAGGTACTTTCGTTGCTCTTCTCGGCTCAGCCTAACCTCTACAGGTTGGGGTGGCATCTGTAACCTCGCATGCAAGGCTCTACGTGCGATACTCAGTTTTTTCTGTACCACCTCCAATGACTCCTTTCCCTCTGGGCGGGTCGTGTCCAGTAGTGTGTTGATGAAGGCCTGTTGCTGGGCACTGAAGGCTGTCTAGGCGGCGTCTGCTTTACTTTCTGCGAGGATTTTTTCTTTCTCCACTAAAGCGAGGCGCTGTGCCAGTGTCTTCACCCTTTTTTTGTTCTGCGCTGTTCATTCCTCTACTCTCTTGTTCATTTCTTCCATGCTTTCCCCTTGCTTCTGTGCCAAGGTTACGAGCTTTTGCTCCTGGAATTTGAGTTCCCTGCTCATGTTCTCGTGCTCTTTCCTTCCCAAGTATAGCTGATCGGTCATAGACTCCATCTCCTTTTGTTGTTGCTCCTTCTCCTACTTTCTCTCCTCTTCTTTGTCATTCAATTCCTCCATCATTCGCTCGATGTTGGCAGTTTTCACCTCCAATTCCCCATGTTGCATCAGGAGGAGCTTATACTCTCTCTGCATCTGTACCAATTCTTGATTCTTATCCTCGAGAGCCGCTGCTTGTAGCTCTCCTCCATGTCCTCCTTGGCCTTTAGTTCCTGCTTGAGGTCAAAGATCTGTCGTTGCTGCATGGCTATTGTGCGGGTTTTTTCAAACTAGAAGGCGGCTATCGACTCCTTTTCCACCACCAACTTAGCCACATCCATCCTCTTTTCCTCCTTATCCCTCTCCAATTGGGAGAGCAACTCAGCGAGGTACTCATCGTAATTGGTTGGTGGCGTCATTGTTGTGTGGATTAGGGTGGTCGAGGCTTCCACTCTTTAACGCTTTTGGTCCTGTCTCGACTCAGCATCTGCGGCTGGTCTCTTTTGCCCCGTGGCCGTGGTCTCCATGCTCTTTTCTTGGGCCATTTCTTTATTGATAAAATATTGCGTCCAAGCCACGAAGTTGGAGACCTCCATGCTGGTGGGGATGCTAGGGGTGAGGGTGGTTGGTTCGGTGGAGGGCACCATGAGGGTGGGGACAGGATGGAGAAGGGCCTTGCCTTTGCCTTCAAGGACAGCGGGCGGCGTGACTTCTGGTCCTTGCATGCTAGAACTAGGCCCTTCTTCCCTTAGCAGGCTCCAGGCTCCCAAATCATCAGCCCTGCATTGCTGCTCAATGGACCGTCGTGTGGCTTCGACCAAGTCCTCCTCCTTCCTTCTTAGTTCCTCTTCTTACTCAGCAGCTCTTCTTTGCCTTTCTTCTTCAACTTCCCCGTACTCTTCCTCCAGTTTCTCTATTTCTTCATGTTCTTTCCTTTTCTTCTTCTTGGCCTCCTGTTTTGACACATTTTTAGCCCTCTTGACTTCTTCCTTTGCTTTTTCTTCTTCCTATTTCTTCTTCTTCTCTCTCTCTCCTCGGCCTCCTTGAGGGATTCTCTTTTTGCCCTTTCCAAATCCTCTTTCTCCTTCTTGCGGCCTTCATCCGACTTCTTTTTCTTTTGTGTTGTCTTCTTCTTGGGTTTCTTGGCATGCTTTTTGCCCGATTATTATTATTCTTCCTGCCCTTCCTTATCAGTCTTGATCCTGTCGCTGGACCTCTCTTGGTCCTGGTGAGGGGGTGACCTGTGAGGCGTTTTTCCTTCCCCTTCTTTTGTATCTTGTGTCTCCTTCACTGCCTCTTGGATGAGTGCAGTAAAAATGCTTCCATAGGCAATAAACGAGGCCTTGGATGAGGCCTTCTTTCTTTCTGTGGCCTTGGAAGTTGGGGACTCTCCTCCTGCTAGTGTGCTTCCTAAAGCCATTGCTTTATCTGCCTGGTCAATGGTTTTACGTACATAACTGTTCCAGTTGACTTCATGCAAGGTGTGAGCCGCTACGTTCTCCAGCACAGGCATGCTGATTCCATGCATTAAGGCATTGTAGCGTTGGTTGGAGAAGAGCGCGTGTACTAGCTTCGCTTGCAGTTTGGCTTCCGCAACAAGAATGTCCTGGATGCTGATGCCATCATTAGTTAGCACATCCTCCTTTTTCATTTTCAGCATGGCATCCACATCCCTCTTCTGCTTCTTCTTTATCTTTGGCTCCAGTCCCAATGCCTTCTCCACCAAGGCAAGGGTTAAGTGAACCTGTACCTGTTTGGCGTTTTCTTTCCTTCCTACCGTGACGGTGCCACACTCATTGTCAGGGTTGTAAGTCTTGAGAAACTCCACACACTTTGTGTGGTCAGGTTCTTGCACAAATTTTTCGAGGTATTTGGCGAAGTTGCATTGTTCGATGACTCTCTTGGCCGCATCCTCCTTGGCCACCACACCCTCTACATTGTGAATGGTTCGCAACTTAAGCTGGTTGTAGGCATGGCTTTCAAGAGTGATGCTGTATTGCACTCTTTCCTCTTCTATGAATGAAAGTCGGTGGATGCGGTCTTGCTACGACATCTTTTGTTCCTGTCATAATCCCAGGTTTCCATTAGTGCTTCCAAATCAACAATTCGCAAGAAAAGTCATAGTTTAAAAAGAAAGACTCTATATGTTTATTGAATGAAAGCATTAAAATCCCATCCATTGTAGAATCTTCCCTTCTGACTTTAAGTTTTTGCCCTTTATTTCAAAGTTCTCTTGCCATTTTCCTACCTCGCTCGTTGTTTACATATTTATGCATTTTGCTTGATTTTCCTTGGTTTTAATTTGATTCACCTCACTCCCCTCCCCTCCCAGCTCGAGAAGAATCCTTCCTAGGATTGAAGGTTTTGCAGGTCGAGAACATTCTGCAATGGGCCTAGGAGTTACTGGCGTAGGAACCAAGTGTAGAAATCGGGATTGTACTCTAACTGAGCTTCTCGGTCTAGATCAAAAGGTCGAGTGCCCACGTGTGTAATGTAAGTGAGAACATCTGTTAGAAAGTCACCGGAGGCGACGCGGCTAGAAATATGTAGCTCTTCCTCAGTCAGTAGGTGATCGAGGTAAGGGTATCCCTTGATATGCTCTTCCAAGGGGCGGTCGCAAAGAGTGGTTAACACTCTATACGAGGTTGGCATGACATAAGTGGGGTCGTACTCCACTGTTTTGATTGCACAGTGCTGCTCAGTGTTTGTTATGACTCCGCACCCTTCTACTTCCCATTGCAACCTAAGAGTGTACCAGTGCCTCAAGAACGGGGATTCAGTCTCAGCAAGTTTGGATAATTCTGCAATTTCTTGGTCGATGATGGCAGAAGTGGTTCGCTAATCATATGACGTGATGAGGCGCTGTTTGAGGGCTTGCTTTTTAGAGATCTCGCTGTTGAGCAATACGGCAACGGAGTTAGCTGCTTTTGCGAAGGCAAGTTCAAACGTCTCCCAAGAACAAGGCATCGTACAAACTTTGGTTGCAAAGGGCTCGGGCAACAAGCCTAAGTCCAAGCGATCGTAGCTCAGAGCTAGCTCTCAGAAAGTGGCATCAAGCTGTCTAATGCAATCAACCACGTCATCCCCCGTATCTTTGGCTAGATCTAAGGCCAGTTTCAAAAATGATTTCCGCTCATAGGAGGGTTCAAGACGTGCTGGTGGTTGGGGTTTGATAGCACTAGAGCCTTTGATAATAAATAGTTGTGGTTGTAGTTGGACCTCCTGGCTTAGGGCTGGGGAAGTAGCAGCTACTTTTGTTGCACTGCTGCCTTCAGAATGGACCATTGTAGTCGGATGGGCTCTAGCGGGTGATGGCTCATGTGACGATGTCTGTCGTTTGGGCCGATAGGCTTGTTCGACTCTCTTGGGCATGTGTGTAGATGAGCTTGATGGATGTGGACACGGGGAGCATTGCGGTTTATGGTTTTGAGGTTCTATGGGGCTTGGGGTGATCAAGCTTGGGGGCGGCGTATGAGTGATGCACTTGGCCATGTGGGCTTTAGGGATCCATATCTAGGCATTCCCTCATAATAGCCTTGTGCATGCAGGAGGGCCTTAGGGACCACCTTTGCCTGATCATGTGCCGATTTCTGTAACTGCGCCTTGGTTCCCTATGTTTAGAGCTTGGGGTCTTATGAGGTTGTGTGTGTGGCGACTCCTAGTGGTTGCGGTTGTTTAGGCCTCCATTGAAAACTAGGCTATTGGGCCTTAGATTTTGCTGCCATGAGCAGCGGTTCTTGAGAGGTAGTGGGTGGTGATCGAGCACTACCCTTCTCCTTAGATTTGGCTGCTAACAATTCTACTAGTGGTTGTGCGGACTGGGGTGAGGCCGCGCAGCCCTTGCTCAAAGCTGTAACAATGCGGATGTTGCCTATGGCGAGGTGAATGTGTTGCAACTTATAATCAATGTTGCAATGAGTTTGCTTTTTGAAGGTTCGCCCTAGCAGCATCTCCGAGCGTGCGTCCTTGGCGTTTGGAAACACGTAGAAGATCATTGGTACAGTCTCAGACTCGATAGAAACGACAGCCTTGCACTTGTCGAGAAGTGCGTATGAGCGGCCCCCATATGGGCTTGATTTAGCATTAGTGGGTTGTAGTGGTGGTTTGCCAAGTTGGGTCCAATGATCATGAGTCAAGACATTGAAGTCCGCTCCCTTGTCAATTAAGTCATTGAAGATGCATGCTCGCTTGACCGTGATGTGCAGATATGTAGGCTCCACGGTTTCCTCATCCTCATCATCGATTTCGGTGATGGTGTCTACTCGTACTTTGACAGGCGGTTCCAACATTGGTGGCTCATGCAAAGGATGCATGGGAGGGTGGTACTTCTTGACATGACTGCCACTGAAAAAGCCTATTCCCTCACCATCTAGAGTCTCGAGCTCGACGTTGCCCGTTCGGCTAATTGCATGGACTCGAAAAGATCCAAGACCCCTAAACTTCATTTTTTGCTTACGCCCCTTAACTAAGTATAGGAGCACTAAGTCGCCTTGTTTGAAGTCGCGTTGCTTGACATGCTTGTCAAACCAGCTCTTGTGTCGTGCCTTCTCACATATGAGTGCATGAGTGGCTAGAAGGCAGGTCTCTGAGAGGCGTTCGAGCTCAACTAGGCATTGTGTCCATGCCTCCTTTCCTTCCCATTGCTCTTGAAGTGCAATTCACAGGCTAGGCACAAAGAATTCTACGGGGAGAATTGCTTTGGTTCCGTAGGTCAACCTAAAGGGGGTCTAGCCGACATCCATTTTATAAGCTATGCCATAAGCCACAAGGTTGCCATCAGCTTGTTATCCCAGTCGTACGCGAGGCAGAGGCCACCTTGGTTAGGACATTGACAAGAATCTTATTCATGGATTCTGCCTAGCCATTTGCTTGAGGGTAGTATGGAGAGGATTTCCGATGGATAATTAGGAAGGTGGATAGGAGATGCGCTATCACTTCATTGATGAAGTGTGTCCCTTGGTCATTGACTAGTTTGATGGGGCAGCCGAATCGTAAGATCACCTGCTCCCACAAGAACTTGGTAGTCATTCAAGCATTGTTATTTTGTGTTGCTCTCGCATTTGCCCACTTCATTAGGTAGTTTGTGGCCACAATGATATATTTGGCCTGTGAATACTGTGTAGTGGGGCTGATGGATCCTATGAAGTCGATTCTCCATTTTTCGAAGGGTTGTCGCGCAATGATTGGGGTCAACTCCATTTGATCCTTGTGAATCGAGACCTTTATTCGCTGACACTCATCACAGTGCTTTACAAATAGTGTGGCATCACGGAACAACGTTGGCCACCATAGTTGAGACTGCAACACCTTGCGGGCCATCATATCTCCACTAAAGTGTCCACCAGTAATTCCGCTGTGTGCCTCTGAGATCACATCGTGCATCTCATGCTCGTACATACATCTGCGCAACAATCCATCTTGCCCTAAGCGATACAGCTGGCCTGCTGTCAACTGGTAGGGTTGGATTTTGAGAATAAGTCACTTTAGCCTTGCCTTCTCTATCGGCCGTTCAAGTAGTCCGTGCTCAAGCACTTGGACTATGCCATCTACCCAATATGGCGTTAGATCAGCCTTGAATAAATCTCTCTCGCTGGAGAGGTTAAAGAGGTGGGCATATGGAAATTCATCAGTAATGCCTTCTCCAGCGGCTTCTCTTGTGGAGATGCATGACATATGATTAGCCATGTAGTGATGTTTTCCCTTCCATACAACAACAGAGAAGTCAAACTCCAAAAGAAGAAGGAGCCACCAAGCTATGCGTCTTGTAGCGCAAGGTTTATTCACTAGATATAGCAAGGCTTGATGGTCCACAAAAAAGGTAAAGGGTGTAGCCAATAGATAATGCCGGAACTTCTTTACATCAAACACCATGGCCAAGGCCTCTCTTTCTGTTGTCATCAAGTAGTTCATTTCCATCTTAGTGAGTTCTCTGCTAGCAAAGCTCACTGGATAGTCTAGGTTGTGCTCGCCAGGTTGGCACAACACTGCCCCCACAACAAATTTAGAAGCATTGATATGCATTGGAAGGTAATGGTCCAATCCGAGGCTCGTAAAATTGGTTTCGTGGTTAGAGCCTTCTTCAACTCTTCGTATACTCGTTGGCATGCTTCAGTCCATTCAAAGACAATCATCAGCTTGTATAAAGGTCTAGCTATCAACGTGTAATTCAACACAAACTGCCAATAGTATCCTGTATGGCCTAAGAAGCATTGAACTCCCTTGTAGTTGGTTGGGGGTGGAAGGTCGACAATAACCCTAACTTTCGAAAAGTCAATGACAGTGCCGTTCTTCAACACCACGTGGCCGAGGATGCATCCATGCTTTACCCAAAACTGGCATTTCAAGGGGTTCAAGGAGAGATGATATAGGCGACATAGCTCAAAGACTGCTTGGAGTTTGTTTAAGTGTTCCATCCAGGTCGAGTGAATGCAGAGGTCATCGACAAAGACTTCCAAGTCCGTGCGAAGCATGTCTTTAAATATGGTGCGCATGAGACATTGGAAGGTGGCAGGGGCATTAGTCAACCTGAAAGGCATGACTATGTAAGCAAAGACACCTTATGCTTGTCGACAGGGTGCACTTGCACCTGATTGTATCCTGAGAAGCCATCCAGAAAACTGTAGGCCTCCTTGCTTGCCACTCTTTCAAGCATGTGCTCGGTGTATGGCAATGGATAATTTTCCCTTTTAGTAGCAACCTTCACCTTCTTGTAATTGACACACACTCTAATTTTTCCATTTTTCTTCATCACGATGACTATGGGTGATACCCAGTCTATGTGCTTAATTTCGTAAATGAATCCTGCTCTCATCAGCTTATCAATCTCTTCCTGCTTTGAATTCATTGGGTACGGTTGCTGCTTCATCGGCGTTGCGTCTGGTGTCATGGGTATATTATGAGTCACTACACTCGGGTCTACCCCTTTAAGCTCTTCTAGGGACCAAGCGAATACGTCTATGTACTCTCGCAAGAGAGTGACAAGACTCGTTTCTTCTTCCTCAATCAAGTCATCGGCAATGAAGGCTGGTCGGGGTGTCTCCCCTTCCTAGGCTAAGTTTACCTCCTTGACCCTGGCTGGTCCCTCGATTGGTTCGCTCATTTGCCCTTGCCTTTTGGCACCCAACAGGATCATACCCTATCTCCTTTCTTGAATATCATAAATCGTTTAGGGAGGTTCCTCGATTTTCGTTGTTCGTCTATTCGTGTGTCCCTAGGTTGGTTCGCCCTTTCCTGCTTCAATCATCTACGCCTTAGGTGGACGGGTAGGTCTCCGTTGGTGCGTCGGGTCTTGGGCGGCCTAGGTATTTCTAGGTCGCTATCCGAGCTTACTCTGACTCAGAGTCGAACTCCTTGTCTTCGCTAGAAGAGGGGGTCTCCCTTGGTGGTTGCAGTTCAGATGGTGATGCTATCCTAAGCACCGGTGTTGCTCCTGGTTGAGCTAGGCCTGATTGCTCAAGTTCTATGGCTCCTACGTGTTCTAACCAAGCGTAATCACAATCCATGTGCGTGATTCCTCACTCTATCCTGTAGACACTCCTCTTTTGTGGCTTGGAGTCCGCCCGTATTTGTTCTATTTCATGTCCCTCAATGTTGTATTCTACCGTGTCCATCTCACCCTCACTTCCATCACTAAAAGATTGGCAGTTTTCGTACTTGTTATCAGAGTCCTCTGCGTCAGACTGCTCATCATCTCCTAGGGATTGGTATATCTCTTGTCATTGATCAAGGACTAGGGCCCAGTTATACATAAGGTTCAAGTCATGCACCCTGATCCATTGCCACTTGGATTCGCCTAAGAGATCCTGGAGTGGTCTGAAGTTTGCTACTGAATTGTTAGCCAGCTTGTCAGTTAAGTATTCCAGAGCCTCCTGGAGTTCTCTCTTGTTGCTTGGCACTTGGAAGGTGATGGGGTTAGGTCTCCCAATAGGGGTTCCTTCCATCATGCAAACTAGTATGGAGGGCGTGCCGTCACACGTGCCCATCATCTTGATGGCTTGCTCATACGCCTCTTGATCTGAGAACGGTAGGTTGATTATAGCAAGGACATGCATCCAATCTTGCTCATCCTCTGGGCATGGGATATTCTTGGTCAAGGGCCCATAAGACTTCTTGACTTGAGCGTCACCCTTGAGCATCGTGGAGATGGCATCCAAGTCGATTGGTGAGGTCTTCTAAGTGTCCATCTCTACCCTCACATTTTTTGTTTTGTTGCCTAAGAAGATCAAGCCATTACCTCAATCTTTGATAACTCTGACATTGTGCATCCAGGGTCGGCCTAACAGGATATCGTAGTCCACCCCCTTCATGACTATAAATTTGACAGAGAACTGGACACCTACAATTTTCATTGTACCTCGAATGGCTTCACTCTCATGCCATTTGCTAATGTGACATTAAACCGAGTGGTCTTGATAGGTGGGTTTCCCTAGGTCTATAGTACTGTGTGGCTCAACACACTAACCCTGGCTCCCATGTCTGCAATCCCCTTTCTTGTTGTGTCACCTAAGGCTAGGATTAGTAACACTGCATGCATCTTGGTGCCTTCCCAGAAAGCATTAACATGCAAGGATTTGGCATAGAGTGCAACGTTAGACTCGGTATTTGTTTTTCTGCATCATGATCATGCAGATTCATAGCTTGTTCTCATGACCCCTCAACCCACTGCTTGAGGTATTGCCATAGGGTGGGATGCTTCTTAAGCAAGTCTCCCAGGATTAAGGTCACAGGGGTGGTCACTAGTGTGGTAAGGAGGCTGTCGGCTGCTCGTCCCTCTCCTAAACCGGATTGTCTTGGCCAACGGCCGTGATTGATTTGTGGGCCTACAACATCAAGGCTTGGCCTAAGCGGTGCTGCCTGCAGTGCGGTTGCATCTCTTGACTTTGTTCGAGGGGGTGAGACAGTCGTGCTTATACTGGGGAGATCATCAATCTCGTCCTTTAGGATGGGCTCAACATCCCTTAAGTGATCTTGGGCCTCTTTCACCCAATCCTTCACTTTCTCTATGGCCTCGAGTTGGTGCTTTGGATGTGGGTATTCCCCTACCTTGGCACTTTCCTTTTCGGCCGTCTTGGGGGTTGAAGTTTCTACCTTTGCGTCCATGACCTTCTTTCCAATAGGTAGAGTTGTAGCACTCTCAGTTTTCAGTGCGATCTTAGCCTTTGACCTCTTCTTTGTTCTCTTGCAGCTCTTCTTCCCTATCGAGGCTGCATCGAGGTTGCTGGGTCTTGGTAGTGATATGCCAGCCTACTTTGTCTGGGCACGGGTCATGACCCAGAACGGGATGGGTGTGGCCTCCCCATCAAGGTTCTCGACACCAAACAACCCCAATGGAATAGATGGTATGTTGGTTGAACTTGCAGAAGGTTTTCGCTTTGGGCAATCAACGAAGAGATGGGTGATTCCACACTCAATGTACCTTAGGTAAGCTTTGTCTCTGTTCTACTGCTCCCTCTCAAGGCAACGTGATGAGACATGATCTGGGTGACCACAAGTCCAACAGATGATTGGATCCTGCGTCTGCCCTCCTAGGCCTCTACCTCGTCGTCATGAGAGACATAAGGGTATAAGTAAGTATCTTCCTGATTTGGCTCTTCCACATAGTGGACTAGAGCGTCACTCGGTGGATGGGTTACATAGGGACCAGGCGGTCTAGGTATACCTGTAGGATTTATGTCCACCCTAGGGACAATCGGCTTAATGTCATTAGGTGCAAGAAGGGCCAATGGGGCTCCCCTTCCGAAGAGTGGGTGAGGCCTTTTTGCTAGGTAAGGCTGACCATATGGTTGGGAGTATGGAAATCTTTTGGGCAATCTGCAATGATGTCGTGACCGAACCTGCCGTAGTTAGCGCAAGGTCTCGACCGAGGATCTTGACACTCGGCTAACAAATTGTTTTTGCTATAGTACACACATTGGACGTGTGGGCCTGTTGGTCATCTCCACATGTCTTGCAGCTTGGCTCTCTCCATCTTGACATCAGCCAAGTCTTGGTGGCTTTCCCCTTATCTTGGGATGATGGGGCTGGTTGTTCACTAGAGGCTAACGCTCTTTCTAAACTTTGCAAGTTGGCTTCTTCTGAGTTGGAGCTCCACTCTTTCAATTGATCATCAACTCTGATGGCTTCCTCAAAAACCCTAGCTAGCGCGTCTCGCTGCAAGCTCGAGTTGGCTGCCAAAGCCTTATACAGTTCCTCGTTTCTAATTTCACTGATAAACATAGTCAAAACTGCTCTTTCATTCGGTCGTTTGCCTGTAGGGATTCTCTTGAAGAGGCTCACGTGGGTTACATAATCACGAATGTCCTCCTTCTCTTTCTGCTTGACATTCATCAGTCATACTAGCAGATTGTCGGAGTATCTAGGCTCATCAAATCTCTTAATGAAGAGATTATTGAGGCCATTGAAATTTTCTCGCTGTGTGGCATCTAAGCTTGTATACCAAGTCCTGCCCTTATCACCTAAGTAGAGCCCAAATGCTTGAGAGCGCTGAGTTAGGTTGCTAAGGCCGTTGGCTTCGCAGACTTACTCAAACTGCTCTACAAAGCTGTATGGATCGTCGTGGGGTTGGTACTTGTCGAGTTTCTTTGCGAGTATTGGGATTTTAGACTAGCTCTTAGAGCCTTGGGTTGCTCCTAATCCTGCCAGCAGTGAGGCCACCAATGCTACAACACTTTGCTCTGCTGTAGTGTTGTCTAGCAATCGCTTTATCAGAAGCTTGCTTAGCATTAAGTCTCCTTCTAGGGCTCTCTCATGATCCGCGTTCGGTTTTTGCCGGCTAAGTTCAGCACTCGCTGCACCTCACGAAACTCCGTGCTTTGTCTTTGACTCCTAGCCTGCTGGTCTCTATTGTATGCGGCTATGCTTTGCAATGCTTTGTGGGCTAGCTTTCTTTCTTCTTCTAAGTCTACAATGATAGCATCTGCTGTCCGACCACGGTGCTCATACTGAGCGTGCACATCGTAGCTATTGACCAGTTGCTGAATAGCCTCTGGAAAGACGCCTAAGTTAAGTTTCTCATTAGACCTACGGTCTGAGCTTTCTTCTATCATAGTCGAGTTCTCGTGCTCCACCAAGATATCGATCAGGTTGAGTAGGTTTGTCAAATCCACTTCGTTTGTGCTACTTGCTTGGTCCTACTTCGCGTGTTGATGGTTTGTCTCCGCCTGTGGGTTCTCTCCTATTCGTGGGTTCCTTGAGTGGTTTATTAGAGTGAGTTCCTTGACTTATTAAATACATTCCTCAATTTATCTCCACTTAGTGCGTGTGTTCTTTCTAGTGCACTTGTGCTCAATCAGGCTTTCAATTTTCCTTAAGTGCCCTTCACGTGTAGAAATTCAAGGTGAGTGCGGCAAACAGCCTCTAAGCGTCTTACGCACCCTCGCTTTGTTTTGGGCCTGATAGGCTTTGTCAATCAATTCTCTGGCCATCTTGACGGGATTTAGGGCTTTTTGGTTACGTTGCCTTGCCCGTTTTTGGGTCCAATTGGGGTTTTATGGCTCAGCAGGTTGCCTCTAGGTTTCTAGCTTTCTATGTATCGGGACATCCTACTCAAACTGCTAAGCGGCTACGCCTTATGATTTTGTCTATTTCGCGTTCCAGAATCAAGTTTTGAGCATCAGGAGGGCTTGCGATAGTTTGTGCTATTGAGCTCTAGCTGGGTCAGGTCAAATTTTTGAAAAGTTGAGGCAAATACATACCCGACCCAATTGGTCTGAATTGCAAGGGCCGAGTGGGTGACTCAGACGGGCCGAATCGCACTGGTCTGAGGAAATTTTTTTTCACGGGCTGAGATCCAAGTGGCGTCACTCAGACAGGCCGAGTCAAGTATTGGGTCGAGGGCTGAGTCGGGCCCTGGGCTGAGGGCCAAACTGGTAAATGGGGCTGAGTGGACTTCGGGCCGAGTGTCGAGTTGGTCAAAGGGTCGAGTGCCATCACTCGGACGGGCCAAGTGGACTATGGGCCGAGGGCCGATTAGGGTTTCTGGGTCGAGCTAGCCGAATAGCAGGGTTCGAGGGGGGTCGAGTCCGGGACTCAGCCTAACAACGGCCGCTCAGACGGGCCGAACGCGGTGTGACGAATGCCACGTGATGACAATTTCGATCAAATCTCACGATTTAGGTAATCACTCCAAGCACAAACTTTCAGATCCCAACTAAG
Organism: Lygodium microphyllum; assembly: GCF_053477565.2. Taxonomy (NCBI): domain Eukaryota; kingdom Viridiplantae; phylum Streptophyta; class Polypodiopsida; order Schizaeales; family Lygodiaceae; genus Lygodium; species Lygodium microphyllum. The sequence continues at coordinate 111,907,997 of NC_141141.1, forward strand.
GCACCAAGGGAAGTGATTGGTATACCTGGGGTGAGCGGTAGGCTCTCCGATGACGAGATCGAATCCAATCTTTGCGGGGGCCCTCTCTCTTTCTCCCTCTCCCTCTCTCACCGCAATGGTCGCAAATGAGCTCTCCCTTGGCCTCTTGACTCTTAAATCCCTTCCTAGGTAAGGTTTTGATGCTCCTAATCACTCACTTGCCGACATTAAGCATCCCAAGAAAGCTTTTTGCCATTTTCTGCATGATTTATGCCTTGTTTTGCCCTGTTTTGCAATAGTAAACCCTACCCTTTCCCGATTCAATTTCCTAATCCTATCCTACATTAAATGCAACAAGAATCGAAAGCAACAAACTGAAATGATTTCTCCATGTCTTCTAATTATCAATCAAACAAACTAACCCAAAATACTTACTTGTTTTGAAGATCAAAACGCCCAAACTTCCTACCTATCTCAAGCTCCATTTCAAGGATGAATCCCTTACTTCGATGCTCGATATATGAGGTGCGCAAGCGCTCAAGCTTGAATCCGTTGGTCCCGGCAATGGAACCAAAATGTGGGAGCTTTCGCTCAACCGCCAAGACCCATGGATCGCTTATTGTTTCAAGCGTTCCAAGCGAGCTCTAATGGCTACCTCTCACATAGCCGACGCGCTGTCGATCCTACAAGTGTAGTGAGCTTACCTTAATGCCGATATGAGTTGCCTTCTCTCTCGCACACATCGGTAGTTCCACGATCCTAGATGCTAGCTCAAGCATCCTCAAGCCTCCTCCATCTCCAAGCTCCATCCACCATAGCTGCACATGCAAGAGAAGAGAAGAGAAGAGAAGAGAAGAGAAGAGAAGAGAAGAGAAGAAGAGAAGAGGATATGGTGAAGAGCTTCACCCTCTTGATCCCTCACTCTCACACACTCACTCTCTCACACTCTCACACTTCCTCTCTCAAGAGCACACACAAGCAAGAAGAGGAGAAGAAGAGAAGAGCTCTTGTTAGCCACACACCAAAGAATGAGCTTCCATTCACTTTTTGAACTTTATATATACAAACCCTAAAAACCCCATGGGTGCCCATCCCTTTTTACATGACCGGACATTGTGGCAAGGTCCTTTGTCTATTTCCCCCTTCTAGCCTTGTGCCTCTAACCTTTACCCGTTTAATACTTTACAATTGGCATAGGAGGGAGCCTGATGCTCTTTTACAAGAGTTTTTAGAGTTTTTGAGGTACCTTTCATTTAAAATTACGCTTTTGGCCCTAGCTTAGCTTTAGAGGCTGCGTGCATGTCTTTGTTCTTTTTCCATCTTCTTTTCACTTTTTCATTCATTCTTCCGTCTTCTTGGCTTGGGGTTAACAATATACAAAGTCCTAAATCCCATTTGGGTGGTCATCCCCTTTTCACATGGTCCTTTTTTCCATTGTCCTCCTATCTTCTTAGCTTCCTTCCTATCGACCATCTACCTTTAAAAATTGTGTGGGTGAGAACCCGGCACTCTTAAAATAAATCGTGGTGTGCCTTGCATTCTTTTACAAAAGCATTGACTTGCACTTTTTTTTGTGTGCCTTTCTCCTTGATTTAGGACTTTTTTGTAGTTATTGTGTCTCCATATTTCTCTTGGCACGCCTTTGTCTCCCGTTTTACTTTTGCCTTGACCTTATCTTCTGCTTTAGATTTTCCTGATTTTCCACCTTGTTCATCTGAGGGTTACGAAACCAAAATATAGTGAATGTAGTGGCGAGCTCAAGCTCTACTGCCAAGACCCATGGACTGCTTATTGTTTCAAGCGTTCCAAGCAAGCACCAATGGCTACCTCTTACGTAGTCGACGCACCTTGCCTCTCTACGAATGTAGTGAGCCTACCTTGATACCCGATTAAGTTGCTTCCTCTCTTAAGAACTCCGATAGCTCCATGATTCGTGATGCAAGGTCAAGCATCCTCAAGCCTCCTCCTCCAAGCTCCATCCGCCATAGCCATGCATGATACAAGAGAAGAGAAGAGAAGAGAAGAAGAAGAGAGGAGAAGGTGAAGAGCTTCACCTCCAAGATCCCTCACTCTCACAAGCTCACTCCCTCACTCCCTCACACTCCCTCCCTCAAGCACTCACAAGAAGACAAGAGAAGAGAAGAATAAGAAGAAGAAGCTTTTTGCCAAACACCCAAGAATGAGCTCTCATTCATCTTTTGAACTTTATATACAAAGCCCTAAATCCCATTTGGGTGGTCATCCCCTTTTCACATGGCCGGCCATAGCCTAGGCCCTTTTTTCCATTGTTCTCCTATCTTCCTAGCTTCCTTCCTACCGACCATCTACCTTTATAAATTGCGCAGGTGAGAGCCCGCACTCTTAAAATAAATCATGGTGCACCGTGTATTCTTTTACAAAAGCATTGACTTGCACTTTTTCTTGTGTGCATTTCTCCCTGATTCAGGACTTTTTTGCACTTCTCGTGTCTCCATATTTCTCCTGGCGTGCCTTCGTCTCCAGTTTTACTTTTTCCTTGACCTTATCTTTTGCTTTAGATTTTTCCAATTTTCCACCTTGTTCATCCAAGGGTTAACATTAACCCCCTCCTAGTTGAGTGCCAGTCCCATGGTACTTGTTGGGGGATGAGTCAAACTTTATTGCTAGAGTAGCCAAGTAGCTCTTTAAGTTTGAGTATGAGTCAAGTTGAAAGATGTGTTGGGGGGATTTATGGAATTGTGAGGCCCTTGAGTTGGAGATGATCCCTTGTGTTGGAGGGATTTATGGAACTGTGATGCGCTTGAGTTGGACTTGTTAGAATATCAAGCTCCCATTACTCTTCAGCTAATCTATCTTTATGCGTGTGACTGACATTAGTTGGATATAGTTGTACACGTGTGTGATATTCAATAAGTTAGTGTAGTCAGTGACTTAACCACAATTAGTCTTGGTTAGTCATACCTATGTGTATAAGTCTCTTTCAGTTAGTATGATGGAAGAATAATGGAAGAAAAACAACAATGAGCTGAGACTTATCTTTCGCTCCACTTTGTCTCTCTCCCTCTCTTCCAACATGGTATCAGAGCATGAATGCCTGAAGCTTGAAGGCTTGGCAATGGCCATTTGACATCAAGACATCAGATCTGAACAAAATGTCATCAAAGGAGACTGTGCCTATAGCATCCCATTTTTTGCAGAAGCTATATCTTGCTACAAAAATGGTTTTTGAGGAAACGGCTCTCAGAGCTTGATTGTTTTGACGTGGTCTACAACTTCGCAGAAGAAAGTTTTTTCAAATTCCTCACAGATTTTGAGATATTCAGCACAGACCTGTGCAGACTGTCTATTTACTGCAATAAACAACAGGTGATTCCAAGGCATTGGTGGCTTTCATCCTAACAATGTATATGCCCTTATTATCATGCATTTGAGCATGATGTTGGAGTGTTAAATGCTCAGTTTTGGAGCTTATTTGTAGGTTGGAAATAGTGAACTGGTTGTTGTCTTCAATTTGGAAACAATATACTTATAGGGTTGAAGTATATGTGATGCTTATTTGCTAGTGACAAATGCTTGGATCATACTACTTGAGTGGTAGATGTTTTTTGGGATATTGTGAGTGCTAAAAGTTCAAATTTTGGATGGATTTGTTGCTAGTTATACCAGGGTATTGACCAGTTATTGTCTGCAGGAAGGATACCTATCATCTTCACTTGACATACATGCAATCTATTATGAGTGGTTGGACATGTATCAACTCGTGTATAGAGTGGCAAATTGAATGAGATGTTTTGGGGTTGCTTTGAGGTCCGAATACTCTTGTTTTAATAGAGAAAATACTGCTGGTTATAGCAGTGGGCTGGCTGTATTTGGTACTGCTACTTGCATACAATACAAACATTGATACTTATATGGACATAGTTTGTTGCTGGGATGTTTTGCTACTACCATAGAATGTTTTGAACTAATTTGAGCTTGGTTTATGCTCAGTTGACTGTGTTTTTTCATTGTTGGAATACAGTTTATAGCAACCAGGTTGTCAGGAAAACTGTCATGAATTGCTAAAAACTGTCTAGAATAGCAGGAAACTGGTCATGAACTGTAGGAAAATGAGTCAAATACTTACAGGTTTTATACATCACTGAATACCTAAGTTGCAACTATGGAAAATGCTCAAGGCACTGACAATATCACTCAAATTGTGGGAGAAAAGCTGGACAACAAAAATTTTGCTTTATGAAAGTTTCGTATGAAGATTTTTTTGGTTGACAGAAGTTATTGGGACTTATGTACAGGTGATGAGGCTGAACCTAAAATACATGAAAGAAATCCGACAAATGATCAGAAAAGGGCTCATAAGCTATGGACTGAGAGAGCATGCAAGGTGTCACATTGGTTTTCCTTATGTATATCAGATGCTATGGTTATAGAGATTACTAGATGCAATTCTCCAAAGGATGCATGGGACATACTCATGAAGAATTATGGAAATGTAACACATGCAAGAAAGATTAAGCTAAAGCAACATTTCAATAACATATCTAGGAATGGCAGAAGCATTCATGCCTACACTATAGAGATCAATAATATAGCGGATCAGCTTGCCACCATTGGATCTTCAGTGTCTGAGGATGATATGATTGTCAAGATTGTGGGAGAGAAGGAAGGAGTCTCACTTGTAGCTTTCTTGCTTGCACAATGGGGGAATACACACAAGGGTGGAGGCTGAAAAACAGTTTTCCTCTTCTTAGTTGTGTAAGCCAAAAGAACTCAAGTACAAAGAAATAGAAGAACCCTATATATGGGTCTCAAACCAAACTCAACTAACTAAGGTGGCATACTAACTGAGCCACGAACTAGAGTAGATAAGGATAGCTATCATGTAGCTATTATTCATGGGCGGTGTACCAACCGCGTCTGCAACTGACAAGTCGGTGACATAAATACACAACGGTCACCCTGGCGTATCACGAGTGGAGCTCGATATCTCAACACTCCCCCTCGAGCTCAATCCCAATTCCTGCATACCAAGCAGGTCTCTGAACTTGCGCAGCTTCTCTGCGCCCAATGCCTTCGTGAATATGTCAGCTACCTGATCCTCTGTGCTGACATAAACTAGATCAATAAGACCTAGTAAAACCCTCTCTCGCACATAGTGATAATGCACCTCAATGTGCTTTGTTCTAGCATGATAGACTGGGTTATTTGCCAAGTGTATACTACTCATGTTGTCACAATAAATGACAACTGGCCCATCTGTAGACTGATGCATATCATAAAGTAGCTTATGCAACCAAGCTACCTCACATGCAGCCATTGCTGCACCCTTGTACTCAGCCTCTGTGCTCGACAAGGCAACTGTAGGCTGTTTCTTGCTGCTCAAGTGACTGCAGCACTCCCAAAAGAGAACACATATCCACTGGTAGATCGTCTATCAGAAATGCTACCAGCCCAATCAGCATCAGTGTATCCATGCAACTGTATCTGAACCCCAGTCTCATAAAATAGTCCATACTGCAATGTGGACTTCACATACCTAAGTATGCGTCTAGCCGCATCCAAATGCGATTTCCTTGGAGCCTGCATAAACTGACTTACCAATCCAACAGCATAGCTCAAATCTGGCCTGGTAATAGTCATATAAATCAAGCTTCCTACTATGCGTCTGTACATAGTAGGATCTTCCAAAAGCTCACCTGCATCTGCGCTCAGCTTCACATTCTGCTCCAAAGGAACTGAAATAGGCTTACAGCTTGCCATCCCATATTTGGACAGCATGTCCAATCCATACTGCCTCTGCAAGAGCTGTATCCCACTTGGTGATCTAATCACCTCAATGCCCAAGAAATAACGCAGCTCTCCCAAATCCTTCATCTCAAACTTCTGCTTCAATAACATTTTCACATGAAGGATATCTTCATCACTGTCACCTGTCATAATCAAATCATCAACATAAATGACAAGTAGCATAATACCTTTCTCTGTTTTTCTCACATAAAGTGAGAAATCTGCCTTGGAAATCTGAAAGCCAATAGTGACAAGATACTGTCCTATCTTGTCAGACCATGCTCTAGGTGCTTGCTTCAAGCCATACAAGGCTTTCTTCAACCTGCAAACAAACTCAGGATGAACATCATGCACATAACCTGGTGGCTGCTCCATATAGACCTCTTCTTGCAAATCACCATGCAAGAAGGCATTCTTTACATCCATCTGATGTAAAGACCATCCCTTTGATGTAGCCATAGCAATGCCTGCTCTTACGGTTGCCATCCTTGCAACCAGACTGAATGTTTCTTCATAGTCAATGCCATATGTTTGTGCATACCCCTTGACTACTAATCTTGCCTTGTATCTATTCATAGAACCATCTGCATTGTGCTTCACCTTATAAAACCACTTACAGCCAATTGCATTTTTACCTTTAGGCAAAGGTACCAATTCCCATGTAGCATTTGCTTCCAAGGCATCCATTTCTTCATCCATGGCTTTCTCCCATTTTTCTTTTCCCATGGCTTCCTCAAAAGAAGTGGATTCTGGTTCCTGTATTACTTTAACCATATATGCATAGTGAATGGCTGTAAATCCATCATATTTCAGCCTATCCACAGGATACCTAGCTCTCGTAGACCTGCGCAAAGTAGGTTCACTCCCAGGAGCTCTCAAAACATCCATGGTCTTCCTTACTCCAGGTGTAACAATAGAAGGAATACCCAACTCATCATCAATGCTCTGTTCTGAGCCACTGGATTCACCATCCACATAAGAGTGACCTGCATTCACATCAAACATGGGCTGATCAACCTTCTCTTTTTCTTTTCGTGATACTTGCATACCACTATCTGCATTGCTTTGAGAAGATTCTCCTGATCTCAATCTGCCTGTCCATGGTGAAGAATGTGAACCACTGTTAGAGGATGCTCTAGGTCCACTAATATTTTGTGACTGCTGCTGTGAATTCTGTGCAGCATTACCATTTTGTGCATCTACATCATCAATCACATTTACTGGTTTATACCAGCTACTCATCTCATAAAAAACATCTCTGCTCACTGTAAACTTACGAGTAGAAGGGTTATAGCATCTATACCCTTTTTGCTGCAGAGAGTAACCAATAAAGATGCACTTCTCAGCTTTGGGATCCAACTTGGATCTCAACTCATCTGGCACATGTACATAGGCAATGCAACAAAAAATTTTCAAATGAGAAATATCTGGTTTCCTACCAGTATATCTCTCCTCTGGAGTCATCCCATGTATTGTTGCAGTGGGAGTCCTGTTCATTATATAGACTGCTGTAGCAACTGCTTCAGCCCAATAAAAATCTGGCAAGTCTTTTTCATTGAGCATGGCACGAGATACCTCTCCAATATGCATGTTTTTCCTTTCTGCAATTGCATTTTGTTGTGGGGTATGACTGCATGAATATTGCTGCTTTATGCCATGCTCCTGCAGAAACCTTGCAAACTCATTTGAGAGGTACTCTCCCCCTCCATCTGACCTTAGGCATTTTATTTGCAGGCCTGTTTCTTTTTCAACCATAGCTTTAAGGCTTTTGAAATGCCCAAACACTTCACTTTTCTTTTTCATAAAATACACCTAAACTTTTCTGCTATAGTCATCAATAAAACTGACAAAATAATGACAGCCTCCAAGAGATGCAGCTTTAGTAGTCCACACATCAGAGTGGATTAATTCCAATGGCTTCTTACTCTCTTGAACATGTCTAGGAAATGGTTTCCTTTCCTGTTTTCCAAACTGACAGGCTTCACATACCTTATGCATTTTCTGCAACCTTGAATTTGGGCAATCCTGCAAAAAAATTTTGGGCCTGCATTGATTTAAGTCGCTGTACATTAATATGACCAATGCGTTTATTCCAGATATCAATATCTGCAACTACACCAGTCCCATGTGCAAACATTGCTGCACTCAATTCAGACATGTCTGCATCCAATGTAAACATTCTGCCCTTCTTCTTTCCTTTTGCTATCAAGCGACCTTTATTTTTCATATCCTCAACAAAGCATCCATGAGGATTAAATCTGACCTACAAGCCCTGCTCAACCATTTGACCAACAGAAACCAGATTCTTGGTGATATTCGGGACATGAAATACATCGGACAGGTATTTCTTTTTCCCATCCTGCATAGACAAAGGAATTTTTCCAATCTGCACAATAGGATATGCAGTATCATCACCAGTCTCCACAAATCCTGGTTTTTCCATTTTTCTTGCATCCTCCATCCATTCTGCATGACCTGTCATGTGGTTTGATGCACCCGAGTCAACATACCATACATCATTGCTTTCTTCTGCACTTGTCACAAAATTGTTCATGTGCTGCACCATAAAAAGATGCTCATTTTTGTCATCACCCTGTCTACTAGAAGATGCATAATTCCCTTGTTGCAATTTCCCATTCATGATGTCATTCTGCTTTTTATAGCAGTCTTTAGCCATATGACCCATTTTACCACAGTAGTAGCATTCAACATTACTGTTTGCATTTTGGCCTCTTTGCCATCCACCACGGTCTCTTTGGCTCCCCCTACCTCTAGAGTTACCACGTCCTCCTCCATATGACTGGTTTTCTTGAGTTTGCTGCATATTCTGATTTCTACCACGGCCTCCATATCGGCCTCCTCTACCTCTGCCTCTACCTCTTCCAGCATTTGAGTAGAAGACAGCTTCTTTTGAAGTTCCTCCTGAAGAAGATGCACCACCATTTCTCTGCTCCTCAGAAATTAGAAGAGCAATCAACTCCTCAAAATCAGGAAATCTTTCACGGACGGAAATGGATGTTCGGAACTGTGCATAATCCTTTCCTAGACCATTCAAGGTCACTGAGACTAAATCATCATCTTCCATTGGCGACCCAATGGAAGCAAGTGCATCTGCAATCTTCTTCACCTTCATGTGGTAGTCATTGATGCTCATATTTTCTCTTTGCACATTATGCAACTCTTGCTTAAGCTGCATTTTCCTGGCTTGCGTATTTGTGCTATACATTTTTGACAAAGTATCCCATGCCTCCTTTGGCGTACTTGCATCCTGAATATGCACAATCATAGAGTCTGAAATACTGATAGACAGCCAGTACATAACTTTCCTGGCTCTCTCATGCCATGCTTTGAATGCCTGCATCTGCTGTTGATTGGGAACATCAGGAAGAACTGGTTCTTCTTCATTTCCTGCAACAAATTCCCAATATCCTTTTCCCATAAGGAAATTCGTCATTCTAAACTTCCATGATTGGATGTTGTTCTTGTCAAGCTTTTCAGTTACAATCTGTGAAAGAGAATCAGACGCCATTACAGAATACTGCAAAAAATTCTGTCACTGCAGAGAACACAGCTTCAGTCTCACAAGGGCAAATCTGCAAAACTATAGAACAGTGGTTGCACAGCATAAAACTGGGCCATTTCCTGAGTGCGTGCATAAAACTTCCGCCTCCAAAACAGGCCCTGAAATGGCCTCAAATAAAAAAAACAGGGTCGCCAAGGGCTAAAGGCCTTCCCCGCAGCATATACTGTCCTCTTGCTTCACCGCGAAGGGCGTCTCAACCTGAGATAGTGCACTCTTGCAATTTCCGGCTGTGCTACCTGCAGAGATCTGCTCCCAAAATAGAAAATGAAAGCAACACTGCTCCTCTTACCAGAACACCGTGAGCTTGGCTTGCTTTCTTGAGCTCCTTACCACGAACAAGGCTCTAATACCATGTCAAGATTGTGGGAGAGAAGGAATGAGTCTCACTTGTAGCTTTCTTGCTTGCATAATGGGGGAATACACACAAGGGTGGAGGCTGAAAATAGTTTTCCTCTTCTTAGTTGTGTAAGCCAAAAGAACTCAAGTACAAAGAAATAGAAGAACCCTATATATGGGTCTCAAACCAAACTCAACTAACTAGGGTGGCATACTAACTGAGCCACGAACTAGAGTAGATAAGGATAGCTATCATGTAGCTATTATTCATGGGCGGTGTATCAACCGCGTCTGCAATTGACAAGTCAGTGACATAAATACACAATGGTCACCCTGGCGTATCACGAGTGGAGCTCGATATCTCAACAATGATTGCAGTGACATTGAATGGACTTGGCAAAGAGTATAAAGCATTTGATATGTCTATTTAAGTTGTATGAAGCTACAAAGTTCTAGTTGCATGAGGTGTATTTGAAGGGCCAAGATTCATATGTCAAACTCATTGTGAGTACAAGTGGTCATCAATATGTTATCTTATCTTTGGAGATTACTAAAAACCGAGCATGGAAAGACCAAGCAAGGACCCAAACTGAGCGGCAAGAGATCGAGCAAGCTGTTTTGACGGTGTCGTTTAGAACTCGTAGCCATATCTTAAAGTTTTAGATTCTCAAAGAAAGTGCATACACAAGCCTAGTAATGGAATTCTCCCTCACAAGAACAACACAACAACTTACAACATAGCAACAACTTATTGACATTAGCAAAAGAAACTTATATTGTCTCAATCAAGAAAGTGCAAACATAATTCAAAATGCGACTATGTTTTAATGAACCAAAAAAGGAATGACAACATATAACCATCTATAAGACACTAGATGAAGAAATTACAGATGTCCCAAAAGTTACTAACTTATCAATGGCACAAACCTAATTTCTTGCTTTCCTACAATTTTCGCATTTCCCTAATGGATCAAAAAATCCAACCAAATGCCAAACATCCCTTATATTGCAAACCAAACACCCTAATGAACACAAAATATATATGCTCACATGGCATGTACGACTCTTTTTTTAGATCCCTCAAAGCAAGCTCTGGACAAGAGCACCTTGGAAATTTGCATACTTTAATCGCAAAGGAGATTCTCGATTTCTTTGAATGAGTTGTTGAAATCCAAAAAATGTGTGACTCTGCTTGACTAACAATGGTCTCACGCACTACCTCTCCTTCCATTATAAGTGCTCTTTTAATGCAATATTGGCTTGCATTGCTTATCTTTTCCTTCCATCTTACAATGCGACCATCATCTCTGCTTGTTGGGCGAACATTGCATGGTGTTGTCAGAATAGTGGTACCCTCCAAAATAAAACCCGCATTGATGAGTTTGGTTGTCTCTTTCGCAGAAAAACATGTGACTCCAGCAACCTTTCAAGAAGAGGAGCTGGCCCACAAGACTTTTGAATCTGCTCATCCACTCTAGCTGAATGAATTATACTCGATGGACAAAAGTAGAACATCTACCAACTCTCCTTATCCTTATATTGTCGACTTCCTTTGAAGCAAGGTGCATGAATACCCTTCAGTGGCCCTTTCTTCTTGTCAAGAACGAAAGCTCCACAGCGTTTGACTCTCCCTTGCAAAATTCCCCAGCATGTAGATTGACATTTGGGTGGTGTTCTTCGGATAGCCCATTCTTTCACATCAACCTCACTCTCTTTTGGGGCCCCATGAACGCATGAAGCACCCCATTTTGGTCTTGTAACATGAATAGTAACGTTCTCATATTCTGGCTGATGACTATCTATATCAAGTATAATTTTTGCATCCATATTTCTTCTCTTGCGCATCACACTTTTCAGGACTGTCCTCTAAATTTTGGAGCAACAATATCTTGTTCCTCCAACATTGTTGATGCAAGGTCCACATGAATTTTTTTTGCTCGAACCCCTTCGTCTCCAGACATAAATATTTTCTTAATTTGATTTAAACTCGCTCCAGACCCCTCATGTCTTCCTGTCAAGTAGGCCTTATAATGGGGCACTTTACAAGACTGACATGGCAAGGTCTATAGCTGAAGCAGAGAACGAGCTAACTTGTTGAGCATATCCCAAAGCTGCTCGCATGGATGCATGCTTAGACTCTGAGAGATTAACAATAGGCACAAATGGACCTCCACCCCCTTGTGTCAATGCCCATTTTGCCCAGTGAAATCCCCGCACCTCCCACTAAGATAACCATGTCTCTAATGAATGTAGCTCTGTCTCATGCACATGTCCCAAACTCCAAAATGTAACAAGTTTTTCCTTTGTTGATGCGACTGACACTTCACTTAGTGCATCTCTCCACCATCGACACAAATCCTTATGCTCTTCTTAAAATTGTGGTTTGAGACAAACTCGTGTATGTTCCAGCATGCTCTTTTCCCAATGAAAAGAACATGAGCGTTCCTTGAACAAAATCACATTCCTTTTACCTTTATTGAAAACAGTATGAACTACAAGCCAATTTGCTTGTGCCTCATCAACATCAAACGTGCAAACTATGCACTCTCAAATCCACATTGTTGCAACCTTTCATTCATCAAAGTTCAAAATAAAACCTGTGCACTTGTATTCTCCACTTGAACTCACCTACTGCAATTATAAGCAATTCTTTGACAAAAGGGTGATAAACATGTGCACTCATTGTGGTCCAGCCATTCGTCCTATGCACATGATCAAAGTGGACAAATTGTTTCTCTAATGGTCCACCCGGCCTCATTTGATTAACCAAGTTGATCCCACTTCTTCCAGGACCCCACAGAGGACATCTTAAATACGTGAGGCTCCACATTGCTTGCCAGTTGGCTCGGAAATAAGAGGCTATGAAAGAAAGGGTATCGCCTATTTGTTTTCTCCTTAAGATCTAGTGATGGCTCGAGCCCAAGAACCGATACCTTCACATTTTGACGGGAAATATCCATGGATTTTTGAATCCTAATCAAATACCAAAAGTCAACCATTGCAACATGCGAGTTTCAAAAAAATGTAAACAAAGTTTAGACCTAACCTTTTTCTTTGTACAAGAGGTGTAACTCTTTCCAAAAACTTCTCGACCCCCCAAATCTCCCATATCATGAGTGATATTAGTGTCATCAAAGAGCATGCCCATAATTATATCTTGAGCTACACCTGTCTCAACCTTTTTACACTTTGCATAGAGGTCATGGGAAGCTCTATCTTGCACCAAAGTATGCACAAAAGTCTCATTTGTTTTCGACACCCCAAATGCCACTGGATGCCTGTGACTACCTTGATGGATGACACATCTTGTTGTAGTAGTTCTATTTGTAGGGTAGCAATAATAAATAGAAGACTCACACACAGCCAAGCATTCTGGTAAAGTAGAGCAATGTTGACAAACTAAAGTGCCAGTTTGAGAACTTAAAAACCCAATTCTAGGCACCTGTTTAAGTTTTCCCTTCCATTGAGATTGATTGCTTCCCTTTGTCCACTCATAATATGGGCACTCCAAATTACAACATTTTAGATGCCCCCCCACAAGAACTACACCTAACAACACCATCAAAACATTCCTTTATACATGTGTTATACTCCACCCACACATGACCATCATATCTTTGCTCCATCCCAGCCATTGGCTTACCTTGTGGCGCAATAGGGAGCTCAAAAACAATATCCCCATCGTACTGTGATGGAAGTTCATCAACTTTCCTAACTTCAGATGCATTCATTAAAGCATTGATAAGAGTGCCATTAATAGGAAATCATCTAATTAGAGACAAGATACTAAGAACTTTATTTTCTATGGGTGTCCCTAAACTAGATAGATAGGGTTCAAGGATTGATGGAGTTCCCAAACAGGAAAAAGAGGGATTTTTTTTTACTAATGAGAATATATGCCCATGATCATCTCTACCATGTACAACATCCTCGGAATGTAGAGATAAAGTAGACATAGTGCATTCCCTTGGCATTGTTGCAGTAAGTTTAAATGCATAAATACCATCAGCTAGCTTTATCCTAGGCGCTACACTACTTTGATTCTCCGTTGATAAGTTATTATTACCTAACAAGAAGTACTCTTGAAGCTCTCTCCGTCAAAATAACATCTTCTGAATCAAAACAGACAGATAAAATTTTCAAAGAGCGAAAGCAAAGAATATCAATGACGTGCACCATTCTACTTGCAAGATGCAACTATTGACAAATGTCTGAAAATATATCAAGCAGGCCAAAATCATTCTCCCTTTTCGAGATATGAGTACTGATATTTTCCAGATATGACTGCATTTAAAAATGAATATTTGCACCACTAGTATATGCATTTAATGACTATACTCACCACTAATATACACTTGTACAATCAATTCATAACATTTCAATGCATAATATAAAAATAAAAATAAATACATAAATATACCAATCTCTATCCATAGCTCTCACTCTAACTCTATATATATCATTTTCAAATAGTTGATTAATGAGTACGATGCATTTATTGAATATATTCGCCACTAACTAAAAGCATTCTTTCACATGGTGGCAAGAGGCTAAGGTCATCGTAGTCATCTTCAAGGAGATTCTCCCGTCTCGTGTGTGTGAAGGGCAATGAGATGTTTGTTGTACACAATCACCCTTAGGCCCCATACTCACCAAGATCAAGAAAGCCTAAGCCTAAGCACCAGGTGTGAAGCTGCCTTTAGGCACTTATTACCAATCTGCCCTTAATCCTCTAATTTTGGTTTGAACTTTTCGTTTGAACATAGGTGAACAAGTGAAATAAGCAAGAAAGGTTGATATTGGCAGCAAGGAGGAACCGAAAATGCAGGTCTTTGTCAAAGCAACAAACCCGGAGTTGGGGAAGCAAACAGGTGTGTACTGGTTTATGTTCTGCATTAATTTATCTTGGTAAGTTAATAATGTGCATAAGAAAGGAGCGAAAATGCAGGAGCTTCTTGCCACCAAGGGCAAGAAAGCCCATACTATGTTGGCGTATGGGATTTCTTGCCCTTGGTGGCAATAAGGAAAGGGATGTTGTGATGTTTTTAGAAAAGAGGAAAAGACTCTTGTGTGGCTTGGAATGCTTGTGTGATGTGTATGAGGGTTCGTCAATGGGTTAGTCTGTAGAGGATAATGTGTGCAATGTCTGCCAAGGGCTTCAAAGGGATGTTGTGATGTTTTCAAAAAAGAGGAAAAGACTCATGTGTGGCTTGGAATGCTCTATGTGATGTGTACGAGGGTCCTTGGTCAGTCTGCAAAGGATAATGTGTGCAATGTCCGCTTGCCACCAAGGGCAAGAAAGCCCATATACTAGCATATGGGCTTTCTTGCCCTTGGTCCTTAATGACTCCCTCCCTCTTTCCCCTTTTTTTTAACCCGCACACACACACTTCTTTTACCTTCCACATGGATTAGAAGTGCCATCTTAAATGAGACAGGCCTCCTGACAAACACACCTAAGCTGCACAAAGCTTACTTAGCTCAAAACAGGACCCCTACTACTCTTACACGCATACCTAATCGCATAGCATATTCCTCGGTGGGTCAATAATGGACCCCTATTTCTCTTACATGCATACCTAATTGGATAGCATATTCTCAAAACTGCAGGGTCATCTCCTGCCAACACCTCTTTGCTCTTCTTCTTTCACCTCCGCTAAGCCTATGCTTGCTCTTTTCTCAGCTGTAGGGCGGCCTGATTGTTTCCCTCTTCTCGCACCCCGGTTGTTGCTGCAGGCATCCTGTGCTCCCTGTGCCCTGGTCAAGACCTCGGTATGCCCCGCCTTCCTCTTTCGCAAACCCCTTCTGCACTACTGCCACACGCTAAGTGAGCTATGGCCCCTTCTTCTCTATGTTATGCACTCCCCTTAGCTCCTTCCCACCAAGGGCAAGAAAGCCCATATGCTAGCGTATGGGCTTTCTTGCCCTTGGTGGCAAGGGGCTAAGGTCTTGTTGCCCTGTGTGTGTGTGTATTGGTTAGTAGAGCGAGCGGGCATTCGTGGGCAAAGCGTGGGACAACAGTGTGAGAGTGTGATGATGAGTAGCATGAGCAAGAGAGGCGTGTGCGTGTGTGAGCTGCTAAGCTTAGAGGCAGCATGCGTGTAGGAGTTGTGTGTGTGTGTGTGTAAGAGGCCAAGCGCGCGCGCGTGTGTGTATGGTGATGAGAGAGAGAGAGAGAGAGAGAGAGAGAGAGAGAGAGATGTGTGTGTGTGTGTGTGTGTGTGTGTGTGTGTGTGTGTGTGTACTAAGAGAAGAGTGGTGTGAGGCTCAAGGTGTATGTAAGAGAGTGCGGGTGTGTTGATCCAACTAGACTCATTGAAGTCTCCTTGCTTGCTGGCTTTCTTTGCATGAATGAGTAAGTTCCTCTCAAAACACAATGCACATGTGATCTTTCTCATTAAATGCATATGTATTAAATTTTTGTTTTTTTGGGAAGCTTGAAAGAGCATGCAGTCATAGTCACAAATTTGAAGGATACATTAGTCACTGCTACAAATATTTGTGACTGTAACATTAAATCCTATTTGCGAGAGCAAAACCTACTAATGTGGCTAAAACCTTGTAAGCCAAAAAGAATCTTGAATCAAAAACTTCACCCCCATGGTATCTGCTGGCTAGAGAGGATTTGGCCCAGCTTGTTTACCAGGTAGATATATATTTGGGGTCTTTCTTGTTATGAGAGGATTAGAAAGTATGGTATGCAATGATTTCTCCAAAATTTTGTAGGTTGAGTTTCAAAAGGAAGTAAGGACCAAAGTAGTTGAAGTGACAAAAGGTCAAAATGCGGAGGAGAGGGATTTAAAAGAAAAGGAGATCTCCACTGAGTTGCGAGGAAAGTACTCAACTTAGAGAAATTGAGAGCTGTCTTTGAAAGGTGTAGGTTGTACCACCTCTCGTTGAACCCCTTAAAGTGCCACTTCTGGGTGAAACACAGATGCATCTGAGGGCACGTAGTGTCAAGGAACGACATTGCCACTGACTTCTCTAAAGTCAGGTGACTTTTCTAAAGTCAGAGTCATTGTTAACTTACCGCCACCTGATAACTACAAAGAAGTTAAACATAGAGTTTAGAGTGTAAGAGTTTTTCACTTTTCTTGCTTTCACTTTTCTTGCTTTATCTCTATGCTTCATAGAAAAAAATTGTCTTCTCTTTGTATGTTTTCGTGCCTTTCATTATTTCTATCATTGTAGGTGGTTGTCTAGGGAACCATTGCTAGACATGATAGAAAAGAATGCACTTCGTTCTTTGGAGCAAGAGATAAGAATAGTAGCTACCAAAGAGCATCCAATTAATTTTCTTGATGAGCCATCTCTTCATGTTTACTTCGCATCCATACAATACAAGGGAAAAAAACATATTTTTGGCAATGTTAAGAAAATTGGTGCTAAAGAAAAGTCCAAAAAAAAAGAGGATCAACCTATTCAGTCCCATCTTGATGCAATCGCTTGTCGGTTGCTCTATTGGTTGGTGCTTGTCGGTTGCTCTATTGGTTGGTTTTCTATTTTAATGCCTTTTGTTTGACATTCGAGTATGTAGTTTGTGTTGGCTTGGATAAATTATCTTTGAATATTCCGGGTATTTTTTGCACTTGAGGGACCTCAAGCTGCTTGTTGATTTGCCCAAGGCTTGTAAAACATGGGTGGATATCACTAGCAAAGAGTCCACTATGTATGGGGAGAATATGAATGCTCTCTCACCATTTGAGATTGAGACATGCCCTTGGTGGACTTTGCCCCATGTATTGCCAAGTGAGAAAGCTAAGTTTGAGGAATGGAAAAAATCAAAGGGAAAGGGTGCAAGTGGTGGCTGTCTGAGACAAGGTAAAGTGGCTTCCACAATTGTCTCCTCTCTTTCCTTAAGCTTTACTTTTCTAACAAAGAAGTGGTTTTGAAGGTTATCAAATAAGGGGTAAGGAAACACAAAGGGGTGAGCATGCTCAAAGAGGCAAGCAAGCTCAAATTAGTGAGACATAGAGTACATGTGACTTTTACTTATTTCACTTTGCATATTCATGTCTCATGCAACTTAGAGAAGGCTAGCTCTCTATGTTGGATACTTTATATACATGAATCCTTGTAAAATAAAGATTTATGTTTCTTTGTTTGTTTTGTTTTAGATCGTGAAATTTTTATTGATGACAATTCACCACCACTTGATGTTGGTATGCATGGTGGCTTTCATAGTGATATGCTTCTTTTTATGGATATACGCAAGTCAATTGTTTTGTATGTTATGATTGTTGTTCATTCATTATACTTGCCGTGACTATTTGGGTCCATCCTCATGTCCTAGACCACCATCCCAAAAAGAATACATGCCACTCTTTTCCATACAAGGGGGGGACTTCTTTGGATCACTCTATCTTTTCATTTGGATGTGGAGATTATATTTCTATGGGTAAGGATTTTGCATCCTCTATTAGAAATGAGGATTATTCAAAGATCCATACATTTTTTTCTAAAATCAATAAATTGGGGGTGGAGTATAAGAAAAGAAAAAGACGGTTGCATGGGTCACTGACTTTGTGCTCTTGGATCTTCCCATGGACTCTATGCATGGATGAGACGATGTTCTATTGTGGAACAAGGTCGGCATGGACTTGGAGTGGCAGCAACTTGTTTGGCAGACTCAGGATGGGTTGTTTGTCTTGCCTCCATTTTAGGTGATTCTTTGAGTCAGAAATATGTAAATAGGATTGTTAGGTACTTATGAATAAGATTGTTTGGTAATTGTCAATGCTTAAAATGTATTTCTTTTTGTCAGGGGACTCTCCTTCGTGGGTGGAGAAATATGCCCTATGGTGTGAGCTGGAGATTGTGCATAGATTCATAGTTGAGGACTTGGCCTTCATGGATGAGGTTATGATTGAGGGTATTGCCATAGAGGTATTTGACATGCTTATTGTACACTTGGTTTTATTGGTGCTTTGTTGTTCTTGATTAGTTTGTGACATGTCTCTATTTTTTGTCATTATTGTGGGACAGATGGATGCCTTCTACTTTTACATGCTATGACGTCGAGGCTACATGGCCTCTTTACATCTTCAGGAGAGTGCCACATTATGACATGATCATGGTGTGCAGTTCTCGCCGCATGTCATTCGTCACTATTTGCCAAATACTGTGAGGGTATTGGAGGCTGGCGAGGAGGCACATTTGAGTTCAGGTGTGCAACGGAGTGTCAGATTTGTGCGATGCTTTCTAGAGGCTCTTTGTCCTCTTGGAGGATTGGATTTGGAGATCGGTAGTGGTACATCCCCTTTGATGTGTGCATGCATCGCATCTAACTTCCCTTGTTATTCTTTTGGTAGTGACCCTAACATTGTTGGTCACATTCTACAACCTTTGGCAGCGGGACCTTCTATAGGTACTAGAGAGAAATCCAGCTTAGATTAGCAGATTTTAGAGAGTAAGCCAGTGGATGATGCATATGGATAGCCTTTTGATTAGTATGGTTACTACTATTGACTTGTCTTTTGTCATGGTTTGTCAAGGTTACTACTATTGACTTATTTAGGACATTATATGCACTCTAGGATGATATGCTTTTGTGTGTGAGTTTTTGCCATGTGCTTTGAAATGTTAATGAAATGCAATTTATAAAATTCTTATTGTAGTGTACTACCATGTTATGTGGAGGAAGTTGCAAGGGAGATGAGCAAGGATGCCTCCTATGATACAATCAAGACAAAAACCAACAAAGGGAGAAGATTGGGATGTTGTTTTGTAGATGACGAGTGTGGAGAAGAGAGGGCTCGAAGTGTATTGAGATTTTGGTGTTGTGTTAAGACAATGACTATTGTGCTAAGACAATGAGTATTGTATGGGTTGGTTTGAAAAATTTGATAACCTCTAGTCTTTTAATCTCTACCATATGGTTTAATTATCAAATTTGAGCATGCATGGAGTGTTTTTTTGTCACTTCAAGTTGTGGTGTTGTAAGTAAGGTTTGAGAGTTTTCAATAAACAATTAGTGTAGATAAGAGGTGTGATTTTGGTTCTATAGTGGTTGAATTCTATTACTTCTCTTCATGTTGCTCTTTTTTATTGCTTCGCTCGGTCTTTGCATGCTCAGTTTCTATCTCTGCTCGGTTCATGCATGCTTGGTTTAAAGTTAAACTATTATATCTCTTTTCAAGGAGTTTAACTCATTGTCAAGTAAGGCCATAGAAAAAAGGTCAAATTATGGCAAATAAGGCTTGAGTGCTGACGCCTACGCCCATACAACAATGCCTTCCTGCAAATTCACGCCATCATACTCCATTGTTTTCTTCATCTCTTTTCATTTCTGATTTGTAGCAGGTCATAGGTGATGTTACCATGGTGAAGACAAGGCAAAGCTTCTTTTGAAAAGAGGGCGAGAGCAGCCGAGGGCTGTTTATGAGCATGATGAGGGCTGGGTTCAACTTTCTGCAATTTTGCCCCATAGAGTAGGCAGTGCAGTATTGCCTTATAAGGCATTTTCTTACTTTTTCTCAGCCTTATGCAGTTTTACAATAGTCCTTTATGTCTGAGAATATGGAAGTATTGATACATGAGAAAGACATGTTGTTGCAAGAGAAGTTTAATGCTTTACAGACTAAGTATCATAGGATTGTGGATATGGTTGATGGATTGCAACATGCTAAGCAACTTCATAGTGTTGAAAATCGACATGTGGATGTAGTTGATGTGGTCAGAGTGATATTAGTGTTGTTTTGTAGGATCTTAACCAAGAGGTTAAGATTAGGGATCTTATAGTGGATAAGATTCATGATATGGATGTTTTACCTTTTGGACTGCGTGAGTAGCATGTTCAAGAGCATTCAGTTATTTACTGATTGCCATGATGCTCATGAGCCTCCTAGCTCATGAGTGATTTTGATGTTCCAACTGCTAGACTTTGTTTTTGTCTTTGTCCATCATACTTATTTCATATTTGATATGTATGCCTCTAGGATTATGCCTTTGTGTTTTGTTTTGAATGTCTCTTGAGGGGCTTATGCAATTGCAGTAGAGGGCTATAAGTACCCTACTAGAGAGGCTCTACTTATGGTTTTTCTCTGTGGCTTACTTTACAGTGAAAGGCTATGAGTAAGGCATAATTTTTTTCATTAGATATGTCGGGTTTTGGATAAGGCATTTTGATTTCATACATCATGTAAGGGTTCGAGTCATGGCTGTGCTAGGGGATGTACCATCTGTTAGTCATTGGATTGACACTACATTTATCCCTAGAATGGTGTATTACCTTAATCATTGTTATTTCATGTGTGAAGCAGCCTTTATATGTCTTATGAAGTTCACTACCTCATGAAGTACAGTTTTTGGGTAGTTGTAAAAATGTGGCCTGATGAGGCATTTTGTGTATTGTTCTCATGGATATGATCATCTCTGATATCTACTTCTGATGTATGATGGATTTACTTCTAAATATGAAGGATTTGGTAGTTGGCGCCATCATTTCTAGTGTATCTGTTCTATTTACAACATGCTTTATGCATTATGATTCTTATTCTCTGACTTGTAGTGCTGAGTAGAGTAGATCTATGTTGTCATATGATTATTTCTAAGTTTCTATGACTTCTGGGCATGATATGGAGTATTTTCTTCATGAAGTATTCTCTGTTGTTTTATGCATTTTGCATAGAAAGGGCAGCAACACACATGGCTATGGAGGATGGAGCTGAAAGGAGGAGGCTTGAGGTTTCTTGAGCTAGCATCTCGAATTGTGGAGCTACCAATTGGCTTGAGGGAGGAGGCTACTCATTCAGGCATCAAGGTAAGCTCACTACACCCCCGTACGATTGAAGGTGCGTTGGCTAGGTGAGAGATAGCCATTTGTGCTTTCTTGAAACGCTTGAAGCAATAAGCGGTCCATGGGTCTTGGAAATTGAGCGTGAGATTCCACTACTACCGGGACCAACGGATTCGAGCTTGAGCACTTGCACGCCTTAAATCAAGCGTCGAAGTAGAGTTTCATCCCTGAACCGATGCTTGAGATAGCTAGGAGATTTGGGGCTTTTAATCTCCAAAACAAGTAAGTATTTTGGGTTCTTGATGAGTAGATAAGTAGGAAAAATCCATTTAGTGGTTGGGTGTTGATTTTTGTTGCATTTAGAGTAGGATAGGGGTAAGAAATTGAATCAAAGCAACGTAGGGTTTCTGTTGTAAAATAGGCCAAAACAGGGTAAAATCAGGGGGAAAATGGGCTTCCAATCCATTGACAAGGCATGAGCATTAATGGGGCAACACTTGGGCATTAGGATAAGGGTTTAAGACCCAAGAAAGGGGGTGGAAGACTCATTTTCAATTTCTGTAATACATATTTAAGGCCAGTCGTCTGTTTAGTGCAGGTGCGGTTAATGGTTTCTTGTTTTAGTTTTGTGCTAGACAGGTTCGGAAGAAGAGCTTGGAAGGAGCCTTTGTTGCATGGCAGCTTCTCGTGGCCCTATCCAGGTGATATCTCTCCTTTATGAGTATCGTGTTTTATGCTATATATGTCTGTGTACTTGTAGGGCATTTTTCGTTTCTTATTGGGGACCAGCGTCCAAGGCATGAAGTCCCGAGGTTTAGGTTCAGTATGTTTGAGGGAGGTCTGAGTAGTCGTTGCCTCCTGTAAAGCCATTGCCAGACATCAAAAGACCTATTTTAGCAGGGAGTCCTAGTGACCCTGTTCTGCTAGCCTACTAGGCAGACGTTCTAGGAGTTCTTGTTAGTTGTGAGGTAGTTAGAGAAGCCTGCCAGAAGAAAAATAATGATGATAGGGGAAATAAAACCCTGAATATCTGAAAAGACAATAAATAAATACAAAGGTGTGTAAAAAGGGGTTCTAACCCCTATAAAAATAGAGAAGAAAAGAAAGTGAAATTTATGAGCAGTTGATCATCGCCTTGCGAAGGCCTGGTAGGTTCCTAGGGATGAGTCAGTAGACCTGGGGCTAATGCCTTGTCTTCGTAGGGGTGGCATCTTGCTGGAAAAGAAGAAATTAAGGAAGGTTGGAGCGAAAATAAAAGTGAGCGTAAAAAAAGGATTAAGTGTCGCCTTGCGAGGGCTTGGTAGGTTCTTGGGTACCGAGACAGGACCTGAGACCAATGCCCTGTTCTCCTTGGATTACTATGCTCAGCTCCCTCCTTTTTACATGCCCGAGTATGGAAAAATAAAAATAAAAATCTAAAAGAAGCAATGTGCTAAAAGAAAATACTTCTTGATCAGGCTATAGGAGTCCTTACCTAGTAGGAGCTCCTAGTTGTGTTGTCCTTTGTTAGGTAGGTAGTTGAGACCACCACTTAGGGCAACCTCTTTGATAGTTCTTTTTAGTTTGGCCATGTTGGAGTAGTCGGTTAGTGACTGGCTTCAGACCTTCTATCAGATTATGCTAAGCCTACTTCTTATGGATGTCATGCCTTGGTTTTGTCAGGGGGTATTGAGATATCGAGCTCCACTCGTGATATGCCACGGTGACCGTTGTGCATTTATGTCACCGACTTGTTAGCTGCAAATGTGGTTGGTACACCGCCCATGAATAATAGCTAGATGACAGCTATCCTTATCTACTCTAGTTCGTGGCTCAGTTAGTATGCCACCTTAGTTAGTTGAGTTTGGTTTGAGACCCATATATAGGGTTCTTCTATTTCTTTGTACTAGAGTTCTTTTTGGGTTACACAACTAAGAAGAGGAAAACTATTTTCAGCCTCCACCTGTGAGTGTATTCCCCCATTGTGTAAGTGAGAAAGCTACAAGTGAGACTCCTTCCTTCTCTCCCACAATCTTGACATGGTATCAGAGCCTGGTTCGTGGTAAGGGGAGCTCAAGAAAGCAAACCAAGTTCGCGGCGTTCTAGTAAGAGGACCAGTGTTGCTTTCATTTTTCGAGTTTGGGAGCAAGTCTCTGCAGGTAGCACAGCCGGAAAGTGCAAGAGTGCAGTGTCTCAGATTGAGACGCCCTTCGCGGTGAAGCAAGAGGGCACTATATGCTGCGGGCAAAGGGCTTTAGGCCTTAGTTGCCCTATTTTTTTTATTTGAGGCCATTTCGGGGCCTGTTTTGGAGGCGGAAGTTTTTCACACGCACTCAAGAAAAGGCCATGTTTTTGCTGTGCGACACTATTCTACAGGTCGGTGAAAAGTTACTGTAGAAATTGCATCGTATGTCTGTGCGCAGAGACATTGGGAGTTACAGAATCATCCTTGTTGCCTATTGATGCAAAATCGTCACTAGGAAGTAACTATGTGGTTAAATACCACTTTCGTCAGTTTTGTAGATTTTCCCTTGTGAGGATGAAGCTGTGCTTTTTACAGTGACAGAATTTTTTGCAGTGTTCTGTAATGGCATCCGATTCTCTTTCACAGATTGTCACTGAAAAGCTTGACAAGAACAACTTCCAAGCATGGAAATTTAGAATAACGAATTTCCTTATGGGAAAAGGATATTGGGAATTCGTTGCAGGAAATGAAGAAGAACCAGTTCTTCCTGATGTTTCCAATCAACAACAAATGCATGCATTTAAAGGATGGCATGATAGAGCCAAGAAAGTTATGTACTAGCTGTCTATCAGCATTTCAAGCTCTATGATTGTGCATATTCAGGATGCAAGTACGCCAAAGGAGGCATGGGATACTTTGTCAAAAATGTATAGCACAAATACGCAAGCCAGGAACATGCAGCTCAAGCAAGAGTTGCACAATGTGCAAAGAGAAATTATGAGCATCAATGACTACCACATAAAGGTGAAGAAGGTTGCAGATGCACTTGCTTCCATTGGGTCACCAGTGGAAGATGATGATTTAGTTTCTGTGACCTTGAATGGTCTAGGAAAGGATTATGCACAGTTCCGAACATCCATTCCTGTCCGTGAAAGATTTCCTGATTTTGAGGAGTTGATTGCTCTTCTAATTTCTGAGGAGCAGAGAAATGGTGGTGCATCTTCTTCAGGAGGAACTTCAAAAGAAACTGTCTTCTACTCAAATGCTGGAAGAGGTATAGGTAGAGGTAGAGGAGCCCGATCTGGAGGCCGTGGTAGAAATCAGAATATGCAGCAAACTCAAGAAAACCAGTCCTATGGAGGAGGACGTGGTAACTCTAGAGGCAGGGGGAGCCAAAGAGGTCGTGGTGGATGGCAAAGAGGCCAAAATGCAAACAGCAATGTTGAATGCTACTACTGTGGTAAAATGGGTCATATGGCTAAAGATTGCTATAAAAAGCAGAATGATATCATGAATGGAAAATTGCAACAAGGGAATTATGCATCTTCTAGTAGACAGGGTAATGACAGAAATGAGCATTTGTTTATGGTGCAGCACATGACCAATTATGTGACAAGTGCAGAAGAAAGCAACAATGTGTGGTATGTTGACTCAGGTGCATCAAATCACATGACAGGTCATGCAGAATGGATGCAAGATGCAAGGAAAATGGAAAAACCAGGATTTGTGGAGACTGGTGATGATACTGCACATCCTATTGTGTAGATTGGAAAAATTCCTTTGTCTATGCAGAATGGGAAAAAGAAATACCTATCGGATGTATTTCATATCCCGAATATCACCAAGAACCTGGTTTCTGTTGGTCAAATGGTTGAGCAGGGCTTGTAGGTCAGATTTAATTCTCATGGATGCTTTGTTGAGGATATGAAAAATAAAGGTCGCTTGATAGCAAAAGGAAAGAAGAAAGGCAGAATGGTTGCGTTGGATGCAGACATACCTGATTTGAGTGCAGCAATGTTTGCACATGGGACCGGTGTAGTTGCAGATATTGATATCTGGCATAAACGCATTGGTCATGTTAATGTACAACGACTTAAATCAATGCAAGCCCAAAATATTGTTGCTGGATTGCCTAAACTCAAGGTTACAAAAATGCATAAGGTATGTGAAGCCTGTCAATTTGGAAAATAGGCAAGGAAACCATTTCCTAGACATGTTTAAGAGAGTAAGAAGCCATTGGAATTAATCCACTCTGATGTGTGGACTACTAAAGCTGCATCTATTGGAGGTTGTCATTATTTTTTCACTTTTATTGATGACTATAACAGAAAAGTTTAGGTGTATTTTATGAAAAAGAAAAGTGAAGTGTTTGGGTATTTCAAAACTCTTAAAGCTATGGTTGAAAAAGAAATAGGTCTACAAATAAAATGCCTAAGATCAGATGGAGGGGAAGAGTACCTCTCAAATGAGTTTGCAAGGTTCTTGCAGGAGCATGGCATAAAGCAGCAATATTCATGTAGTCATAACCCACAGCAAAATGGAATTGCAGAAAGAAAAAACAGGCATATTGGAGAGGTATCTCGTGCCATGCTCAATGAAAAAGACCTGCTAGATTTTTACTGGGCTGAGGCAATTGCTACAGTAGTCTACATAATGAATAGGACTCCCACTGCAGCAATACATGGCATGACTCTAAAGGAGAGGTATACTGGTAGGAAACGAGATGTTTCTCATTTGAGGATTTTTGGTTGCATTGCCTATATTCATGTGCCAGATGAGTTGAGATCCAAGTTGGATCCAAAAGCTGAGAAGTGCATCTTTATTGGTTATTCTCTGTAGCAAAAAGGGTATAGATGCTATAACCCTTCTACTCGTAAGTTTACAGTGAGCAGAGATGTTTTTGATGAGATGGGTAGCTGGTATAAACCAGTAAATGTGATTGATAATGTAGATGCACAAAATGGTAATGCTGCACAGAATTCACAGCAGCAGTTACAAGATATTAGTGGACCTGGAGCGTCCTCTAGCAATGGTTCACATTCTTCGCCATGGATAGGCAGATTGAGATCAGGAGAATCTTCTCAAAGCAATGCAGATAGTGGTATGCAAGTATCACGAAAAGGAAAAGAGAAGGTAGATCATCCCATGTTTGATGTGAATGCAGGTCACTCTTATGTGGATGGTGAATCCAGTGGCTCAGAACAGAGCATTGATGATGAGTTGGGTATTCCTTCTATTGTTACACCTGGAGTAAGGAAGACCAGGGATGTTTTGAGAGCACCTGGGAGTGAACCTACTTTGTGTAAGTCTACCAGAGCTAGATATCCTGTGGATAGGCTGAAATATAATGGATTTATAGCCATTCACTATGCCTATATGGTCAAAGTGATATAGGAACCATAACCCACTTCTTTTGAGCAAGCCATGGGAAAAGAAAAATGGGAGAAAGCCATGGATGAAGAAATGTATGCCTTGGAAGCAAATGCTACATGGGAATTGGTACCTTTGCCTAAATATAAGAATGCAATTGGTTGTAAGTGGGTTTATAAGGTGAAACACAATGTAGATGGTTCTGTGAATAGATACAAGGCAAGATTAGTAGTCAAGGGGTATGCACAAACATATGGCATTGATTATGAAGAAACATTCAGTCCGGTTGCAAGGATGGCAACCGTAAGAGCAGTCATTCCTATAGCTGCATCAAAGGGATGGTCTTGACATCAGATGGATGTAAAGAATGCCTTCTTGCATGGTGATTTGCAAGAAGAGGTCTATATGGAGCAGCCATTAGGTTATGTGCATGTTGTTCATCCTGAGTTTGTTTGCAGGTTGAAGAAAGCCTTGTATGGCTTGAAGCAAGCATCTAGAGCATGGTTTGACAAGATAGGACAATATCTTGTCACTATTGGCTTTCAGATTTCCAAGGCAGATTTCTCACTTTATGTGAGAAAAACAGAGAAATGTATTATGCTACTTGTCATTTATGTTGATGATTTGATTATGATAGGTGATAGTGATGAAGATATCATTCATGTGAAAATGCTATTGAAGCAGAAGTTTAAAATGAAGGATTTGGGAGAGCTGCGTTATTTCTTGGGCATTGAGGTGATTAGATCACCAAGTGGGATACGGCTCTTGCAGTGGCAGTATGGATTGGACATGCTGTCCAAATATGGAATGACAGGCTATCAGCCTATTTCAGTTCCTTTGGAGCAGAATGTGAAGCTGAGCGCAGATGCAGGTGAGCTTCTGGAAGACCCTACTATGTACAGACGCATAGTAGGAAGTTTGATTTATATGACTATTACCAGATTTGAGCTATACTGTTGGATTGGTAAGTCAGTTTATGTAGGCTCCAAGGAAACCGCATTTGGATGCGGCTAGACACATACTCAGGTATGTGAAGTCCACATTGCAGTATGGACTATTTTATGAGACTGGGGTTCAGATACACTTGCATGGATACACTGATGCTAATTGGGCTGGTAGTATTTCTAATAGACGGTCTACCAGTGGATATATATTCTCTTTTGGGAGTGTTGCAGTCACTTGGAGCAGCAAGAAATAGCCTACAGTTACCTTGTCAAGCACATAGGCTGAGTACAAGGGTGCAGCAATGACTGCATGTGAGGTAGCTTGGTTGCATAAGCTACTTTATGATATGTATCAGCCTACAGATGGGCCAGTTGTCATTTATTGTGACAACATGAGTAGTATACACTTGGCAAATAACCCAGTCTATTATGTTAGAACAAAGCACATTGAGGTGCTTTATCACTATCTGCGGGAGAGGGTTTTACTAGGTCTTATTGATATAGTTTATGTCAGCACAGAGGATCATGTAATTGACATATTCATGAAGGCATTGGGTACAGAGAAGCTGCGCAAGTTCAGAGACCTGCTTGGTGTGCAGGAATTGGGATTGAGCTCGAGGGGGAGTATTGAGATATCGAGCTCCACTCGTGATATGCCAGAGTGACCGTTGTGCATTTATGTCACCGACTTGTTAGCTGCAAATGCGGTTGGTACACCGCCCATGAATAATAGCTAGATGACAGCTATCCTTATCTACTCTAGTGTGGCTCAGTTAGTATGCCACCTTAGTTAGTTGAGTTTGGTTTGAGACCCATATATAGGGTTCTTCTATTTCTTTGTACTAGAGTTCTTTTTGGGTTACACAATTAAGAAGAGGAAAACTGTTTTCAGCCTCCACATGTGAGTGTATTCCCCCATTGTGTAAGTGAGAAAGCTACAAGGGAGACTCTTTCCTTCTCTCTCACAATCTTGACAGGGAGTAGAGTGAGCATTGTGCTATGTTTACTATGTATCTATTTTGTATCAGCTTGATGCTTCCTTTGGTTGTTTTGTGCAGATCTACTATGGGATTCGAGACGGACTGAGTTGCCCTATCCCGTGGTCGCCAATGAGAGCAGAGTTTTGATGCCGATAAGTGCTTAAAAATAGCTAAAAATTACGAATATCAAGGGAAAAATATTCAACGTCGAAGGCGGCGGCTCCAACTAGGACGATTTTAAGCACCAAGTGAAAGACGACACTTAAAAGGCGCCCGAGCGACACTTGTTGATTTTTGATAATTTTTCAAACTATCGTGCGGGTTATCAGGAGTTTCCAGCCAATGCGGGATGTCAAGCCGGACGCCTAGGATTTTTCAGAGCTCGATTTGGACACCGGATGGGAAAATGGTCAAGAAACCGGGCAAGATACGAAAAGGTGGACAAAAAACTTGGACAAAGTTGAGTGTGCCTTTTGGAGGCTTGGGGCCCCTCAAAAATTTTATGCCACAAGATGCAAAAAACATGATCAAGAAGGAGGCGACGTGTGCAGACATGGCGGCCGAAAATTGCGCCAACAATCCTCATGGGGGAGATTGCAGCCTGCAAATAACCTATACAACTGATCATGGGCCTGATCTTCTCCTTCCGGCTGATCATTTTGCTGTGCTTCACCCGTCCAATGGTGGACTGAATGAAGAGAGCCAATTCTAGTCTTTCTCTCTCCTCCCTCTCTCTCCCTTAAGGGGCTATTCTTGTGTGGAAGAAGACAATGAAGAATGGTGGAGGAAAGCTTGTCTGGATGAGACCGGATTGCTTCCGGATGGATGAAGACATGAAGAGTGCTGTTCTTGAAGATGCTGAGCATTAAATACATGCTGGAAATCAGTCCCATAATCAAGATCAAGAAACTGAGACATGAAAATAAGCAGCAATGCTATTTTTATGAAGAAAAATGATCTTTTTATGCTATTTGCTTTATGAAATCTTGTTCATATGGGATGAAAGTTCATTATGACATTGTTCACCATGAGTTTCAACTGTTTGCAACCTGAAAATCAGAAAATATAAGGCTACATGGCCGGAATTAGTGTCAAAATACATGAAAAACACACGTTTTAAGGGTAAAATTGGGGGTTTTGCTATATAAATAAGAAATATGATATGTCACACCAACTAAATCTGAGTTTTTTTCTGTCAATGAACCTAAGGGCCACAGCCCACAATCAACTTTCATTTTCAGTCATTATTTATTAAAGAAAAATAGGAAAAAAATGCCTAAAAATGGAGAAAATGGGTTTGAAATTAGGGAAAAATAGAAAACGGGCTGAGAAAAAGTAGGAAAATTTATATCTATGTTCGTGCAATGTATAACGATGGCAAAGTACGAGGTTGGCCTTAGTTTGTCCCCGTTTCTATGTTTTGTGCGTATTTATCGTTCTTTTAAAAGGAAAAATGCAGAGAAACCCTATCTAACCGATCAATGATGCAAAATGCTAAGAGTTAGATGAAAAGGGGCTGAAACGCTGAAAGATAAAGAAAAGATTTGATTTATGAATTGCACTTGGCATATAGGAAATGGTTTAAATAAAGAGGATGGTAGTATGAGCATATGGCTCGGTGCCTCCTTTCAATGCAGTACGCGTTAGTGGAATTCATGGAAAAGAATGCTTTATGCACCATGCACGATACTGATCTTTCTTTTGTCTGAGCACATAGCCATACACGATTTGCATTAAGAATAACAATTAAAATGTATTAAAAAAAACCTCTTGGATGCATGGCACCTGTCTTTTTTAGGTTGTGACCAACGATGAGTGTGAGATGATGTCCTAAGCTGTAGGTTAGTCGTTGGGTCCTAAGGGGAAAGTGTAGTGAGGAATGGTACATCCTGGAACGTAAAATATTGGTATCTTGAGAGGAGTTTGTGCTTGTATGTGTTATATGTCTAGCAGCGCATCAAAGGGCCAATCCCTGCGATGTAGGAGAGCTGCACTGGGGCTCCAACTATTAGTCGGTGGAGTGCCTCCTATGTGTGTATGACGAGGCGTTATGCCTATGTACTTTGGGTTCTCCCTTTGAGGAGTTTTAGAGAAACATTGGACTTCAAACTATAAACGCATGAATTAAGCTTTAGGGCGGTTTGTCCTTTAGCATTAGATTGACGCTCCTAGTCCGCAAGGCCGTGAGGGTGTTTGTGTGTCATGAGCATGAGGTCCGGCTAGTGCCATAGCCAGTGCCAGCCCATTTCAGGTCCCATCATTGCAGTAGAAGGCTATAAGTACCCTACTAGAGAGGCTCTACTTATGGTTTTTCTCTATGGCTTACTGTACAGTGAAAGGCTATGAGTAAGGCATAATTTTTTTCATTAGATATGTCGGGTTTTGGATAAGGCATTTTGATTTCATACATCATGTAAGGGTTCGAGTCATGGCTATGCCAGGGGATGTGCCATCTGTTAGTCATTGGCTTGACACTACATTTATCCCTAGAATGGTGTATTACCTTAATCATTGTTATTTCATGTGTGAAGCAGCCTTTATATGTCTTATGAAGTTCACTACCTCATGAAGTGCAGTTTTTGGGCAGTTGTAAAAATGTGGCCTGATGAGGCATTTTGTGTATTGTTCTCATGGATATGATCATCTCTGATATCTACTTCTGATGTATGATGGATTTACTTCTAAATATGAAGGATTTGGTAGTTGGCGCCATCATTTCTAGTGTATCTGTTCTATTTACAACATGCTTTATGCATTATGATTCTTATTTTCTGACTTGTAGTGCTGAGTAGAGTAGATCTATGTTGTCATATGATTATTTCTAAGTTTCTATGACTTCTGGGCATGATATGGAGTATTTTCTTCATGAAGTATTCTCTGTTGTTTTATGCATTTTGCATAGAAAGGGCAGCAACACACATGGCTATGGAGGATGGAGCTGAAAGGAGGAGGCTTGAGGTTTCTTGAGCTAGCATCTTGGATTGTGGAGCTACCAATTGGCTTGAGGGAGGAGGCTACTCATTCAGGCATCAAGGTAAGCTCACTACACCCCCGTAGGATCGAAGGTGTGTTGGCTAGGTGAGAGATAGCCATTTGTGCTTTCTTGAAACGCTTGAAGCAATAAGCGGTCCATGGGTCTTGGAAATTGAGCATGAGCTCCCACTACTACCAGGACCAACGGATTCGAGCTTGAGCACTTGCACGCCTTAAATCAAGCGTCGAAGTAGGGTTTCATCCCTGAACCGATGCTTGAGATAGCTAGGAGATTTGAGGCTTTTAATCTCCAAAACAAGTAAGTATTTTGGGTTCTTAATGAGTAGATAAGTAGAAAAAATCCATTCAGTGGTTGGGTTTTAATTTTTGTTGCATTTAGAGTAGGATAGGGGTAAGAAATTGAAGCAAAGCAACGTAGGGTTTCTGTTGTAAAATAGGCAAAAACAGGGTAAAATCAGGGGGAAAATGGGCTTCCAATCCATTGACAAGGCATGAGCATTAATGGGGCAACACTTGGGCATTAGGACAAGGGTTTAAGACCCAAGAAAGGGGGTGGAAGACTCATTTTCAATATTTGTAATATATGTATGTATGTATGTATGTATATATATATATATATATATATATATATATATATATATATATATATATATATATATATATATATATATATATATATATATAGAGAGAGAGAGAGAGAGAGAGAGAGAGAGAGAGAGAGAGAGAGAGAAGCTTGAGAGTAAGAGAGAGACTTGGAGCTTAGGGCGAATTGATCACCTTCCATAGGGGTTTTTCCTACATGTCAAGTACATAGAACCCTCCCTGTGTATCCATTCTTGCATTCTGGAGCTCCTTGCACATGGGCGTGTCCAAAATCCTTGCCATGAATTGAATTTTTGTTGTCACTGGTTGCATGCCGCTGGAACCAAACATGTTCCACAAGGATTTGATTCCCAAAATTGGACACTCGAAGGTCTGATTCCTAGAATCGAACATTTGGATTAACTTGAGTTGTCCAATCGGACGTTGTATGTTTGATTCCAAAAACCGGACCATCCTCGCTTGTCAAATCGGACATACACCTTGTCTGATTGAGAGGACTGGACTCATAAAAATTGGATTCGGATACTCGACCATCAGTCACTCGGACATGCCATAATCAAACTAGTAAAAATCAGACACTTGGCACTCAGAGTGCGTAGAATCGGACCACCCTCACTCGGATGTCCGATTCTGAGGATCAAACACTGTCAAATCAAACCAAAGTTTTGATAACTGAAATTGACAAACTTAGTGCATCTCGGGCAAAGCAGAACACCTCCTGCAATCGAGAAAGGCTCTTACAGACTTACAGATGAAATTGGCCCTAAAATCACAGCCAGACGGCTAGACATAACCATTAATGGGCACATTAGCTTTTAGTCCCTATTAAAGCTATGAGACTGATCCCTAGACCCCCATTTGATCTTGATCGAGCTGAGTAGTATAGCACAGACCCTAGAGACCAGAGAGAGTGGCCAAAGACTGAGTGTAAAGCCCTATTTAGTTGAGAACTTAGGCCGGAGTGTGGAAGCTACACTTGTTGTCTTGTGTTCACACCCACACTATTTTCAACAGTTGAAGTGCACTTGGAAAAAATTGAAAGCTTGATTTCACACAATGCACAAAAAAGAGCACCACACACACATTGAGTGAATGTAAATTGAGGATTGACTATCAATAAAAAGAAACACGCTCAGACTTAATAAATAGAATGAACCTACCAATAAGTGACAACCCTCAAACCTAGACGGGGGATCAAGCAACCCCAATTGGTAGGACCAAGTGATAGACATAATAGGGAAGGCCAGGCGCTTCAAAGGAGCAACACCATTGGGAGTGCAACATTGCTAGACTTAATCAACCTCATGGAAAACTTGGTGGAGCAAGAAACCATAGACATGGCAAAACCCAGTGTAAACCACGAAAATGAAGAGCTCGGTCTAGGAGATTTTTTGGTCAAAATCTAGCGAATGGTGGATACATATGAAGCAAAAACCAGGGTAGACCACCATGGCAGCCCATTTGAAGACATCATAGCGGACCTTGAAGAGGAACAAAAGCTGGCGCAAAAAATCTTGCAAGGCATAGCAACATACAACAATCAGCAACAACAAGTTAGGAGATTGTGCTAGGACATAGAAATACGAGAAGTCGCACGTGCTAGTCCTAGCAAATAGAAATCAAATAGGACCAAATGTAGAAAGGGAGAGAGTGCTAGAGGTAGATTTAACACTGAGAGAGCTTCTCATGAAGAGACTAATAGACAACACGTTGGCAAAGCAAAGCGTGGTGGCACTAGCAACATTGTTGCTTCTAGGATTAGGAGTTACCCAGGGCTCCAAGAGCCAATTGAGAATCCTCATAGTTGCAAAATAGCTAGACAAGTACCAGCTGAGCAATGACCCATATAGTTTCATAGAACAGTTTGAGCACATTTGCAAGGCTAACGGCCTCACAGAACTTGCTTAGCACTGTTAGCACTCGCAAGCTTTTGGACTTTGCCTAGGAGACAAAGGACGGGTGTGGTGCACTAGTTTGGGCAATGCTGAATGCAATGACTTTAACACCCTCAAGAGTCTCTTCATCATGATATTCTTTGAGGTGGAATACTCTTACAACCTCATAGTTAGATTGATGAATGTCAAGCAGAAGGACAAGTAGGATATCTGAGATTACGTCACCCATGTGTGGAGTCTTTTCAAGAGAATCCCAGCAGAGAGACCTAGCAAACAAGTGGTCTCCACTGTGTTCATAAGTGGAATCCGAAGTAAAGAGCTTTACAAAGTCTTGGTGAGAAAATCAAACCTGCAAAGGGATATGCTAGCTAGGGTCTTCAAAGAATCCTTGCGGGTGGATGATCTACTCAAAGAGAGGAGCTCAAGTCCCACAAACTGAGACATCACTGCCCCCAAAACTACAGAAATAACTCCGACCACTAGTGAAGGATCCAACCAAAGCACCCAAGACAAGGGAATGAATGTTGATCAGAGCTAGGAGTTGGCAGATGTGAAGCTAGAGGTGGCTAAGCTGCACGAGATGATGATGAGACCTACGTGGTCACATGTCCAATGCATGTACTATTGTGGCAGAAACCACCTTCCAACTGAGTGTCAGGACCCTAGGTCTTGACCTTGTGCCAATTGTGACAGTTTCAGTCACGATGCCATCCACTGCAGATTGTCGTAGAAACTCCCATACTCATAGCCTTACAACCAACCTTACCTAGGGAATATGCCTCTGAATTTCTTTGGGAGAGGAGCCCCATTGGCCCTCCTAGCACCTAATGATACAAAGCCAACCATCCCTAGGATAGAGAACAATCCCATAGGTATACCCCAGTCGCGTGGACCTTATGTAACCCATCCACCAAGTAATTCTCCAATCCAGTATGTGGAGAAGCCTAACGATGAGGAGCTCTATGTGAACCCTTACATCTCATACGATGAAGAGGGAATCTAGTTCTCAATGTCTATTAGCCAATGCCAGTGATGGTGTTAGAAAGAGGGAGATGTAGAGGCTTAGGAGGGCAGCAGACCCAAGAGCCAATTTCTTATCGGATTTGTGGTCACCCAAGACACATCTCTTCGCACTGCCCTAAGAGGGAGCAAGCCAATTGAGATAAGGTTGATCTCAGATGCACTGAGTGTGGAATCACCCACCTCTTTGCTGATTGCCCTAGGTGGAGACCATCCTCTAGTTCAACAATTGTGCCATTAGTTCCATTGGGTTTGTTTGGCGTCGAGACATTTGATTGGGAGGCCATGCCCATCCCGTTACAGGTTATGACTCATGTGCAGACAAAGCATGCCAACATATCATTACCAAGGCCTAATAACCAGATGCAGCCTTAATCGGAAATAAAAGTCGTAGGTGAAGAAAAAAGAAAAACAAAGCAAAGGTCACATTGAAAATCGAAAGTGCAATGACACTACCTATTAAAAGGAAAGTCACGGACACTGAGGCTAAAACATCGGCTCCAAATATTGCTGAGAAAGGAAGTTCTAAGGTAGGGGAGTATCCCAAACTGAAATGCCAAGTTGAAGCCATAGAAAAGGTCAAGGAGTGGGTGAGAGAAGCCCAAGAACACCTAAAGGATGCTGAGCCCATTTTGGAGGATGAGATTGATAATCTCTCTAGCGTGAGCATACCAGTCTCTTCCCACATGACCGAGAGACATGTCCGCACCTCAAAGTGTGCTACCAAGACAAAGCTTGAACACCACAAGCTAGCAAACCAATCAAGGCCACTAGCCACCAAGGAGCACAGAACTAGGAGACAAGCAAGCAACTGGCAACCTTCTCATAATGGTAGTGACCACCCCCCTAAATCTGAGCCTAGGAGATCTACTTAGGCAGCATCCAATTCTATGGTAGGAGCTAAAAAAATGGGTAGAGGGATCGATGGAGCAAGCCACAATTGACTTGCAAGAACATGATGAAGTAACGCAAATACTAAGCCTGACATTGCACCCACTACCCAAGTCTTTGCATGTTAATGCTTTCTAGGAAGGCAATGAAATGCACGCGGTCTTCTTGATCCTAGCTCTAGATGATACAATGAGGAAATGGATTGTAGACACATGGGTAGGAGTTAGTGTACTTAGCCACACAATACTCCAAGCTTGGGGTAACCCGCTTGTCAAAGATGCTAGGTTCAATGTCATGCTAGCTAACGAAACAAAAGTAAAGCCATCAGAAGTGTCGAGAAATTGGCCATTGAAGATTGCATGAGTTCGGTTCTCTATGGACTTTATAGTCACAAAGGGAGTGGACTATGATATCTTGTTAGGCCAACCCTGGATGCGTAACATGCGAGTCGTAGAAGACTGGGGTAATGGCCTAATCTTCCTAGGCAATCAAACAGAAGTGGTAAAAGTGAAGATGGATACTTGGAAGACCACACTAATCAACTTAGACACCATCTGAGCTATGCTCAAGGGCGACGTTCAGATTAGGAAATCTTACGAGCCATCAACTAAGTATATCCCTTACCTTGAGGATGAGTGAGATTGGATGCATGTGCTAGCCACAATCGATATGCCATTCTCGAACAACGAGAAATATGAACAAGTTGATAAAAAAATTGCAGAGCCTAAGGAAATGCACTCGATATCAATCTGCATGATGATTAAGAACTTGCATGGGCGACCCGCCTCTATCACATTTCACATCCCAAATAGCAAACAAGACCCCTCCATGAGATCTTAGAGCACCTAATGGACAAATCAGCTGGTAACTTAGCCACACATATTAAACTGCTCAAGGATCTCTTAGATGAATCCAAGTGGTGATGGAATAAGGTGCATGACCTAAATTTGATGTGCGATTGGGCCCTGTGCATGTGCCTAGTTTCCCATATATTACTACACTGGGTAACGGTACTCACACCTACACATTGTAGGCACGGCAGGTGCCCATCATTGCCACTTCATTCTTTATTCTTTCAGTGAAATTTGAATAAAGGGAAGGACGGTCACACATTGTGACCATTGGAGTTCCCACATTTTGAGTCTCTCCCTCTCTTGCTCTCTTGCTCCATCCTCCATAACTCACACCTCTCTTGCTTCTACTTTCTTGTGCTTCCACTTGGGCTTCTCCCTTCAACAACATTCTCATGAATAGACTAGGAGTGCCATTACTTTAGACCCTTGTAGTAAACACATTGGATGAGGTGAAATGAAATGCCTATGTCCAAAAGACCATCTAGGCATTAGCAAAGCTGTTAGCAATAGTGCCAAGGGCAGTAGGGGGAGAATCTTTGGCTATAGCAACAACGGACTCAAAAAGAAAAAAAACCAATGTCCGAGGCATCAATCATAGGGTTTGGAGGGGTACCAAAAGCTATAATCCAAGAAGCCTTTGGGGGGGGGGGGGGGATGGGGAAGAGAAGTAGTAGTAGTAGTAGTAGAGGAAACCGTGGAACCATCACCAATCCAAGAGGATCATCGCTCCCCCACTCCAATGAGCCCTCCAATTTTGTTCTTAATAGAAGAGTAGGGGAGGAATAATTCAACAGAGATCGGTAAGAGAAATCAGGGCAAGTGGCTAAGAAGAAAGAAGCTGACCACACCACTGAACAGCAACAAGGAACCTCAATTGAAAGGAAAGTCAGCGAACAATAAGGCTCATAGCTGCCAAGCCAAGAAGAAAGAAGAAAGATCACACTGAACATCCCTATCAAGAAAACTCGGTCCACCATATGAGAAAATAGAGAACTACAGAGAGTGTGAAAGAAGAATCTAGGAGCCTTGAAGAGGAGTGTAAGAAGAAACAAGAGGAAGAGGAAGAAAGAGTGAGACAAGAGGAGGTGGAGTAGATAGCCTTGGCTATTAGAAGATTAGTGGAGAAACCCTCCTGATCCTAGGAGTTGTGGCTATGATGAGCCCCACACAGGAGGACATGCCAAGCACAAGCGCAGCATCAAAACAGGAAGTGGTGGAAGGGAAGGGTAAGGCCCCTCTACACAGAATCCCACTAGTCATCATGGTCACCTCGACAATAACCCCAACACAAGGAGCCACCAAAGGGGTGTTCAATGAAAGCAATGTCATGGATTGGGTGCAATATTTAGTGAGAAAATTGCAAGAACTTGCACCTTCACCAAGCGAAGAAGCCCCCCTTGCAAGAACTAAAAGGCTAGCAATAGTAGCTTTGATGTCCAATCGTACCAGCAAGGGCAAAAGGTACCCCACTTAGAAGTATCAACTTCTTCGGTGCCCTCATCCATGTGCAACGCAAAAGAATAAGACAAGTTGGTAAAATAACTTCAAAGCCAACTTAATAGAATGATCAAAGAGAAAAAGGCCACACTTGTAGAGCTGGAAGAAGAAAAGAATGCCTTTGCAACTTGCAAGTTGGACAAAATGAGGGTGATGACCATCATAATTAGGAAAATGATATCACAACTCTATAGAAACAGAATTTGTATCCTTTTTCATTAATTTGTCTATATAATGATTTATTAAATTTATTTCCTTTGCACTAATTAGATATAAAGAAAAGTGCATTGGAGCTGGCCACTGATGAGTGGTCACAGGTTATGGTGGACCCACGCGGTGGGTTAGAGAAAAGATAGTTCACACTTCCACCTATATGGCCTGATTGGGCGCCTGTGACTAGAACTCACGCATATCAGGGTTAGACTCGCACACAGAAAGGATTGATGCCTTGAAGTGTGGGCTAGATCCACCAGAATAGACAGTTACAATCAACAAGATGGCATGATCATGAAATGCTTGTATAATGTGCATGTGTAGGCTGAAAGCTTGAAATGCACATTTCTTTGCATAGGGAAGTCACATGAAGATTCGGATAGCATTTTTGCGATGTACACGGAAAAAGCTTTCATATGACACCCATATTGGGGGGGTCCCTAAATTTTAGAAGATCCCTAAATTTTGGCCTAAAAATGCTAGTCCTAAAAAATAGGGATGTCATTCTAAAAATAGTAAGTTCTGTACTCTGACTGTGCTTACTAAATTTGGTTGTTTCTATTCTTGACAGTATTCAACCCAAAAAGGAAGGCCATAGAGAAGAGACAAGTGTCAAGACACTTGTCACACAAGTTTCCAAGTGTCCCACCACTTGTCACATCTCATGACATGTGGCTGGACACTTGTCTTGTGCTACTCCACTTTCCCCCTTTGTACTAGCTCTTCCCTCTCCTATAAATAAGAGCTCGTTTTTCTTCATTCAGCATCATTTTTCTTTGCTGTAAACTCAGGTACAGCACCCACAGATAGCCTAAAACTGGCCCCATCCATCCCCATCATCATCCCCCACTTCTCCATTATCAAATTCCTCCATATTCCCTCTTCTATCATTGCTGTTTTACAGGACAACAAGCCTATAAATTCATTACAGCACCTCATTTTCAAGCTCTTTCTTCCATTTTAGCAACACGAAGCAAGCCCTATACATGTACTACTGTTCAACGATGGAGAAGGCTGATTTCCCATTTTTCTTCTCTCATACTGTAAAGAAATCAGTTCTTATCATTGCATAATAGATAATGCGTGTGTGTTTGTATATCTTTGCATGACCTTGTGAGAGTGAGAATTACTTCTTCTCACTCTTAGGTTGATTGTAATTGAGCTCTTCCCTAAGGGACTTGGGTTGAGCAGAAATACATTCCTTCGGGGGAGGGGGGGGGGGGGGGTTTGCCCGTCTTCAACCCTCAATCTTGTCTCCATTACTTTTACATTTTCATGGCTGTAATTTTGTGAGTAATTTTCATTTTCAGCTTTAAGTGAACATTCTCTTTTATATTAAATCTCGAAAACAAGCGAATATTATAATTGTTAAGCATACTACGTTGTTCGGGGCGTTTACAGTGGTATCAGAGCCAGGTTTGGTCCTCACCCCAACACTGGTAGTGCTTACAATTATAAATTTGTCTGTTTTCAGCCCTTGCATTGAGTGCTTGAGCATATTTTTTTTCTTAAGAGTCTCAATGGATCAGTCGAGTGCTATCCTTCAAGCCATTCAAAGTCTTAGAGAGGAGAATCAGCAAATTCGTGACCGACTTCTCAAACTAGAAAAAGTTGAGAATCCCAAAGAATTCAAGGAAAAAAGCCCATCTGCTTCAACGAGACAAAGCCATACCAATGAAAGGAGCCGATCAAGAAGTCAAACTACTTCTAAGAGGCAATCCCATTCTACTTCAAGACAAAGAAAGAGATCGCGTCGAAGCTCATCCTCTTCTTCAAAGTCATCTAGCGCCTACTTTGATGGACCCTCTTCTAGTGACGAAGAGTCACACCCTTCTCGTGGAAGACCTCATCATCGTCAAAGGTGTCGACATTCTTCACCCTCGTCTCCATC
The DNA here is from genome assembly GCF_053477565.2 of Lygodium microphyllum. Taxonomy (NCBI): domain Eukaryota; kingdom Viridiplantae; phylum Streptophyta; class Polypodiopsida; order Schizaeales; family Lygodiaceae; genus Lygodium; species Lygodium microphyllum. The sequence continues at coordinate 111,948,494 of NC_141141.1, forward strand.
TTCATCCCCATCAAGCACTTCATCATCTTCAACCTCAAGATTCGGGCATGGACGAAGGCATACGAAGAAGAAGAAGACTAAGTCACTATCTCAACTTGAAAAGAAGATCAAGTTCAGTATGTATGATGGTTCCCGAGATCCTGATCTTCTTCTAAAGTTTATTCGTCAATTTCAAATTTTGTATGGTCGTGACAAGTATAAAGAAAAAGAAAAGATTAAGTTTGCAGCTTTACATTTAACCGACTTAGCCCATACTTGGTGGACGGGGTTGGAATATGATCATGCTGCCCCAAAATCATGGCGGTCCATTGTTCGCATGATACAAAGCCAAATTCTTCCTGTTCATTTCAAAAGAGATGTAAAAATGGAATGGGATCGGCTTTGACAAAGGAAAAATGAGTCACTTGGTGACTATACCAAGAGATTTTGGGAGCTACTTTTGAAGGTCCAACATTTCAAGAAGATCAGCAGTTCGGAAAAGCTTAGGAAGTTTCAAGGAGGTTTGCATTTTAAACTTCGTACTGCTCTTAATCATTATCATTGTTCTAGTCTCAGGGAACTCATTGACCATGCTGAGACATGGGAAATGGAGCACAATGGCAACAAATCATTCCAAAAGAATGATAAGAAGAGAGTAGCTGATGATGAGGAGTATTCAGCCCCAAATGAAGGACAAAAACAGCGGCAAAAGCAGCCATCAAATCAAAAGAAGATGAAGCCCTATGCACCTCCTAATGCTCCTCAATTTCGCTCCAATCTATACCCACAAGCAAAGCAACTTTCCGAAGAAGAAAAGCAATGATTCATGAAAGAAGGGAAGTGCTTTAAATGTGGACAAACAGGCCACAGAGTGAAGCAATGTCCAAACAAGGGACAAAGCAAGGTTTCTGACAACAAGCCTAAGTCGCCAGTGAAAATCAATGCTATCAGTGATGTAGTTGCAAACACAACCCACACTCTAGAGACGCGCAAATTATTAAAAGCTTGGGGACAGTTGCAAGGTAAGCAAGCACTATTCTTGATAGATCTTGGGGCGAATGAAAATATCATTTCCTTGCAATTAGCTAAAGAGCTTGGATTAAAGAATGAAGAGATGGACACTCCGGCAGAAGTTCACCAAGCTTTAAATGCTGATGAAGGTGACACAATGAAGACTATGATACCCTACATTGGCAAGCTCAAGTTTCAAATTCAAGGCTACAGTGACGAAGATACCTTCTGTATCGGAGACCTTGATGGTTGCAATATGATTCTTGGCATGCCCTGGAATCATAGAGTAGATTCCACCATCTTCTCTCAGAAAAAGAAGGTAGAACTCACCAACAAAGGCAAGAAGTACGAGATCCAAGCTGGAGTTTCTGGAGACACTATACCTATGGTAAGCCATATGCAAGTCTCTAGAGAAATTAAGGATTGTGTTCAATGTTGTCTGCTTTATGTCACTGATGTAAAAGATAATATGAATGCTAAAAACCAAGAGCGACTTCAGCTCTTGGAAAAGTATAAGATTGTTTTTCGGAAGATCTTCCTTATCAGCTTCCCCCAGAAAGGCCAGAAGACCATCATATTGATATTATTTCGAGCAGTTCTCCTCCTAATATAGCACCATACCATGTGAGCCGTCCTCAACAAGAAGAAATCAGAAAGCAAGTCAAAGACCTACTCAACCGTGGGCTAATTAGGCCAAGTAGCTAACCATTTTGTTCACCGGTTCTTCTTGTTCAAAAGAAAGATGGCACATTCAGGATGTGCATTGATTATCGAGCCCTCAACAAAATCACTGTGAAGAATCAGTTTCCTATTCCCAGAATTGACGACATTTTGGATCGTTTAGGAGGCTCAAAGGTTTTTAGCCGCATTGATCTAAAGAGTGGTTATCATCAAATTAGGGTAATACCACAAGATGTACACAAAACTGCTTTCCGCACTTCATACGGTCTTTATGAATTCTTGGTGGTTCCTTTCGGATTAACCAATGCACCAGCCACCTTTAATCGAATGATGGAGCGCATCTTTAGAGAGCATCGACAATATGTCGGTACTTTCTTTGATGATATTCTTGTCTTTAGCAAGAATGAAGAGGAGCATCATCAACACTTGGAAATTGTTCTACAATTACTTCAACAAAATCAACTCTTGGTAAATGGTAAAAAGAGTGAATTTTTCATGCATAAAATAAATTACCTTGGGCATGTCATCTCTTCTGAAGGGATTTAGATGGATCCTGAAAAGATCAGGATAATCCAAGAATGGCCTCATCTTCATGATGTACATGAGGTGCGATCGTTTCTTGGCTTATGCTCTTATTACCGCCGCTTCATCAAGCATTTTGTACATATGGCTTCTCCACTTCATGACCTTACAAAGAAGAAGATCTCTTTCCAATGGAAGGAAAAAGAGAAGGCAGCCTTTACAAGGCTGAAAACAGCTCTTACTTTTGGACTGTTCTTATCATTCCAGATCTGGTAAAACCATTTGTGGTGGAAGCAGATGCTTGCGGTGATTGTATTGGTGCAGTGCTAAATCAAGAAGACCATACCGTAGCCTTTGAAAGCCGCCGTCTAAATGATGTGGAGAAAAGGTATGACATTTATGAAAAGGAGCTCTTAGCGGTGGTTCATGCTTTAAAGATATGGAAACATTATCTTTTAGGCAATGAATTCCTTATTAAAACTGATCATCAAAGCTTGAAGTATTTCAAGACTCAAAAGCATTTCCAGGAGAAACATGCAAGATGGGAAAATTTCTTGTCTATGTTTCATTTTCAAATTATGTACACTCCAGGGAAACAAAATGTAGTTGCTGATGCACTTTCTAGAGTGCCTCACATTGCAACTATTATAGTGGCTCATCATGAAGATTTTCAAACGATGAAGAATACTTATGATGAAGATACTGATTTTGCAGCAATTTGGTCAAATTTACAGCAAGGAGGTTCTCATCCAGATTATACCATCAAAGACGGTTACCTTCTCATGAACAATCGCCTTTTTGTCACTCTTCCTGTTCGACAAAAGGTGCTTAAAGAAAGTCATGAACCCCCTTATGCAGGGCATAGAGGGAGGGCAGCCACTCTAAGTGCAATTGAATGCTACTTTTATTGGCCAACATTAAGAAGAGATACACATAACTTCATTGAGGCTTGTCTGGTATACCAAAAATCCAAATATGATAGGCAGAAGATTCCAGGATTGTTGCAACCTCTTCCAGTGCCCAAAGATCCATGGGAATCTATCACAATAGATTTCATCTCAGGTATTCCAAGAACACCTCAAGGTCATGATATGATTTGGGTCATAATTGATAGATTCAGCAAACAATCACATTTTATTCCATGTCATAAAACATTGAAATCCGCACAAGCTGTAAGACTTTTCATTCAACATATCTTCAGATTACATGGTATGCCTTCTGAGATCATTTCAGATAGAGACTCCAAATTCACAAGTAACTTTTGCCGTGCTTTATTTGAGAATTTGGGAACCACTTTAAAGTTCTCCTCAGCTTTTCATCCTCAAACTGACGGCCAAACAGAGGTGATGAATCTCACTCTTTTGGATATGTTGAAAGCTTATGTTAGTGAACATAAGTCACAATGGGAGAAATATCTTCCATTATTGGAGTTTGCTTACAACAATACAGTGCACTCATCCACATGGAAAGCTCCAAATGAAATAGTACAGGGTAAAGTGATTCCTCCTCCAATTATTCGCACTAAAGATAAGATTTTTGTTGTTGATGAGTTTGCTTCAGATTTAAAAACCACAATGGATCAAGTTCGAGCCACTATCAAAGTTGCCCAAGAGCGACAAAAGAAGCAAGCAGATAAACGAAGAAGACCTTTGGCTTTTGAAAAAGGTCAATATGTCTTGCTAAAGTTTGATAAAAGTAGGCTCAAACAAGGTTCTGGTCAAAATTCATCTTTTCCAAAGCTCTCCAGTAGATACTTTGGACCCTTCAAAGTGATTGAGAAAATAAATGAAGTTTCTTATCGACTTGAGCTTCCTACTCATTGGAAAATACACAATGCTTTTCATGTAAGTTTGCTAAAACCTTACATAGGACCACAACCAAAGGAACCCATTACTGAAGATCCCCCAGAAGTTGAAGAAACAGAGCAACTCTTGGAACCTGAAAAGATTTTGTTTCTCAAGGATCGAACCACGAGAAGTGGCCTTGTGACACGAAAATTCTTACTAAAATTCAAGAATCTACCCACAACAGATACACAGTGGGTAGATGAAAAATTCATGAAGGATTACCCAAATATTCTACAGCAATATCAAGAAGCTTTTCAGTTGAGGACAGCTGAATAAAAGCCAGAGGGCTATCACAACTCTATAGAAACAGAATTTGTATCCTTTTTCATTAATTTGTCTATATAATGATTTATTAAATTTATTTTCTTTGCACTAATTAGATATAAAGAAAAGTGCATTGGAGCTGGCCACTGATGAGTGGTCACAAGTTATGGTGGACCCACGTGGTGGGTTAGAGAAAAGATAGTTCACACTTCCACCTATATGGCCTGATTGGGTGCCTATGACTAGAACTCACGCATATCAGGGTTAGACTCGCACACAGAAAGGATTGATGCCTTGAAGTGTGGGCTAGATCCACCAGAACAGACAGTTACAATCAACAAGATGGCATGATCATGAAATGCTTGTATAATGTGCATGTGTGGGCTGAAAGCTTGAAATGCACATTTATTTGCATAAGAAAGTCACATGAAGATTAAAATAGCATTTTTGCGATGTACACGGAAAAAGCTTTCATATGACACCCATATTGGGGGGGTCCCTAAATTTTAGGAGATCCCTAAATTTTAGGAGCCTCGAATTAGCCTAAAAATGCTAGTCCTAAAAAATAGGGATGTCATTCTAAAAATAGTAAGTCTGTACTCTGACTGTGCTTACTAAATTTGGTTGTTTCTATTCTTGACAGTATTCAACCCAAAAAGGAAGGCCATAGAGAAGAGACAAGACACTTGTCACACAAGTTTCCAAGTGTCCCACCACTTGTCACATCTCATGACATGTGGCTAGACACTTGTCTTATGCTACTCCACTTTCCCCTTTTGTACTAGCTCTTCCCTCTCCTATAAATGAGAGCTCGTTTTTCTTCATTCAGCATCATTTTTCTTTGTTGTAAACTCATGTACAGCACCCACAGATAGCCGGAAACTGGCCCCATCCATCCCCATCATCATCCCCCACTTCTCCATTATCAAATTCCTCCATATTCCCTCTTCTATCATTGTTGTTTTACAGGACAGCAAGCCTGTAAATTCATTACAGCACCTCATTTTCAAGCTCTTTCTTCCATTTTAGCAACAAGAAGCAAGCCCTATCCATGTACTACTGTTCAACGATGGAGAAGGCTGATTTCCCATTTTTCTTCTCTCATACTGTAAAGAAATCAGTTCTTATCATTGCATAATAGATAATGCGTGTGTGTTTGTACATCTTTGCATGACCTTGTGAGAGTGAGAATTACTTCTTCTCACTCTCAGGTTGATTGTAACTGAGCTCTTCCCTAAGGGACTTGGGTTGAGCAGAAATACATTCCTTCGGGGGGGGGGGGGGGGGGGGGGGGTTTGCCCGTCTTCAACCCTCAATCTTGTCTCCATTACTTTTACATTTTCATGGCTGTAATTTTGTGAGTAATTTTCATTTTCAACTTTAAGTGAACATTCTCTTTTATATTAAATCTCGAAAACAAGCGAATATCATAATTGTTAAGCATACTACGTTGTTCGGGGTGTTTACAGTGGTTCCATTTCTCGATTTGTGCGTGTCATCCTTGCGCAGGTGCCATGCTAATCTTCTCTGTATCGTTCCAATTTTATCAGATGTCTCCGGCTATCTGTGGGTGCTATACATGAGTTTGCAGCAAAGAAAAATGATGTTGAATGAAGAAAAACGAGCTCTTATTTATAGGAGAGGGAAGAGCTAGTACAAAAGGGGAAAGTGGAGTAGCACAAGACAAGTGTCCAGCCACATGTCATGAGATGTGACAAGTGGTGGGACACTTGGAAACTTGTGTGACAAGTGTCTTGACACTTGTCTCTTCTCTATGGCCTTCCTTTTTGGGTTGAATACTATCAAGAATAGAAACAATCAAATTTAGTAAGCACACTCAGAGTACAGAACTTACTATTTCTAGAATGACATCCCTATTTTTTAGGACTAGCATTTTTAGGCTAATTCGAGGCTCCTAAAATTTAGGGATCTCCTAAAATTTAGGGCCCCCCCCCCCCAATATGGGTGTCATATGAAAGTTTTTTCCGTGTACATCGCAAAAATGCTATCCGAATCTTCATGTGACTTTCCTATGCAAAGAAATGTGCATTTCAAGCTTTCAGCCCACACATGCACATTATACAAGCATTTCATGATCATGCCATCTTGTTGATTGTAACTGTCTGTTCTGGTGGATCTAGCCCACACTTCAAGGCATCAATCCTTTCTGTGTGCGAGTCTAACCCTAATATACGTGAGTTCTAGTCACAGGCGCCCAATCGGGCCATATAGGTGGAAGTGTGAACTATCTTTTCTCTAACCCACCACGTGGGTCCACCATAACCTGTGACCACTCTCATCAGTGGCCAGCTCCAATGCACTTTTCTTTATATCTAATTAGTGCAAAGGAAATAAATTTAATAAATCATTATATAGACAAATTAATAAAAAAGGATACAAATTCTGTTTCTATAGAGTTGTGATAAATGATTGCATTAAAAGAGGCCTTAAAGGCAAGGCAAGGATAAAAAATCCGCAAAGACCTATATGATGGAGAAAGGAAAACCATATGCCTCTAGAGGAGATGCGTGCCTTCAACTCCAAGGAAAATAGATGCTTAGAGCTAGAAAACGAGGAGTTGAAGAGGCAAAGAGAGAAGGCAAGAAAAGAGCTACATGCGACAAAAACACAAAAAGATGAGAGCACCAGAACCAAGAAAAAGAGCACATGAATATATTATGGCAAGGGCAAGAGAGCAAGTAATCACCACTCTAGTCCAATACTAAAATCAAGGTTTGGAGTAGGGAAGAGAAGGCGGAAGAATGGGTAGCCAAGAATAAGGAAATAATCAAAGACTTAGCGTATTGACTAGCCCATTCAAAGAGTGAATGCCTGATGGAAAAGAGCAAAGTTGCAACCATAGAGATGGGGATGTTGGAGCAATAAAGAGCCCTTTTAAACAGAATGCTAAATGTAACACAATCTAGAGAAGAAGAGACCCTTGAGGAAGTCAAAATGAAGTTAAAGTTGGGAAGGAGAGCACTTCAACATGGCCTCCATGCTAAGACACCCAAACCTAGTACCAATTGGAGTGGGAAGCAAAGGGCGCATATAATCACATCAGGATTAACCAGAAGAACTCAAATTGCTAGGGTTGATGGGTAATAAAAATCATGAAAGGAGGAATGAGGTAAAGAGGGATTAGCTTAGAACTTAGGAGAATATGTTAAAAAGGATATTAAAAAGGAATAGTTATGGATGGGGAAGCACAAGACGGAGGGGAAAATACTCAATCCTCAATAAAAGAACACTGTGTGAAAATAGGAATTTGAGGAGCACCTGAGGTTGAAAAAGAAGAGGTAAAATAATTGGTGAGTTAGATTTATAAAGGGAAAGATAAGCATCATATCTATGGGTCATTTTGCTGATGATAAGATAAGCGAGGAACTAATGGACCTAAGGGATTGACAACAGTAGGCATCAAAGAAAAATAAATCGAAATGAGGTTATTTTGAAAGGTGAACTAAGAGGTCCACCCTCAGTTGGTTAATGTTCTGCACATGAATAGAGACTTTGTTTTGTTATTGATTCAGGATCACAAAGTTAATCATTGTATGCTAAGAGGTTTTAGGGAAATCAACCACTTTAGAAGAATAGGCATGTAACATCTAATCAATCTACAACTCCGAATATCTGACATACAATGTAGCTTGTAATACCACATCCCCTACATATCAAGCCAAATCTTCATCATTTGGTATTAACAAATCACCTTTCAAGTACATATAAGACATCATCATAGTGTTTGTAGTCATAGAGTCTTCAAAAACCATTCTAGCCGCTTCAAACGATAAATCAACAGACCAAGCTCCACTCCAACCATCCTCTAGAAGAGGCAAATCCATCATTGAAAGCTTGATATAGAATGCCAGCTTGTGTTACTGATAATGAACAAAGAAAGAGTGGATCACATAGAAAATTCCAAGCCAAGCCACTATAAGTTCCATATGTGCCCATCCCTCAAGGAGAGGAGTGTGACCTTGTAAACTAGGGCCAGGAACTTGTAGTGTGGGAGCAGTGGGAAAATTGCAACAGTTCTTTCAAGTTTTCCTTTACCTTCTCTCAAATGTTGGATAGGGTATTATCTCCAAGGGTGGCAGAGGAAGTAATAAAGCTCTTGGCGAGGCTGAAAAGGAGATTGTTGGAGGAAAGAATGAGACACCCCACAACGTGGCAACAGAAACCTATGTATTATTGGGAAGACAAGGCAGTTGAGGTGCCCGGGAGAGTGGAAGGGTATGAGTCTCAACCTAAGTTGTGCAGAAACATCTAGGACACTAACTTCATCAAAGAGAGAAACAAGAGCATTAGTACAAGTCCAAGGTCAATTGAGGGTTGCATACACGAGACCATAGCTGCAAGCCTAACAGGAGCTATTGGCATAGTGAAAACTGAGACCCAAAGACTCAATAAAGAAACCTTGATGAAATTATCAACTAACTTAGGTATAGCCTTATACAACAGAGCCAACCTAGCCAAATGAAATCTTATAAATAAATAGTGGTGAAGAAACATGAACTCTTCAAAGAAGAAATACTATTGGCTTGCACTCCACAAATAGAGGATCATGAGAAGCTCAAATCATGATTGGGATTGATCACTAGTACCTTAAGAAGTATGGAGTAAATCCATGAGCTTAACCTAATGTCTCCTAAGCACACTAAGAAGGATTTGGTTTATCATTTGAGAACCAAATGATATGTACAAAAGGAGCTAAAAGTAGTTGGGGTATGGCATTTGGAGACACCTAGGTAAGGATCTCCAATAGCTCTAGAACCGCCCACAGTTGTGACCCCCCTAATAGACCTACCTAAACCCCCCTAATTGTGATGCAAATGAAACAAAAGAGCAAATAGTGGAGATAGAATACCACCCTCTCCTACTTCAGATCTTACCACATGAAGAAGAAAGGAATCCAAAAAAAACTGTACAAGGATACCAAGAAGAGCATTTCCCATACACTTTGGTGATCTTTTACTTCAAGTTAAGTGAAGAGAGCATTTTGAGGAGACCACTATGTTTGCACACAATACGGTTGCTCATAGTTGAGGACATAGCACACACATGGATAAACCAATTTAATCTCCTTTCCTATCATAGGTCTTGCTGCCCCTAGGGAACTAGAGATAGATACCTCAAGGAAAAATCAAGTGGTATAGCTAGGCCTAGCTGGATGGCATTACCCCATCCTTGAATCCAATTAAAGAGCATGGGAGGCCTATTGTTATTTGCATTAAGCTAAGAGGGTAGATCCAATGTATTGCCCCTACCCATGGAGGCATGATAGTAATTACAATTAAAGTAAGCAAGGGTGCAACCTTCCCCAAATTGCAAATGTAAGAGCCACTCATGAGGAAACAACCTATTTGTTCTAGCTCTTGGTTCTAGTGCCATCCTTCAATAATTTTGTGTGAGACTTCAACGACTAACCAAACTCCTCTTTTATCACACCCTTCAATGATGGACGCCCACCATTGTCCTTGGATATAAATCCAAGAATCGGTTATGTGGCAATAGTGTAATCCTATCTCTTAACTCTATTGTTGTCTACTTATTGTACACAATTGCAAGAGGATATAGTAGGCAATAGTGTAATCCTATCTCTTAACTCTATTGTTGTCTACTTATTGTAGACAATTGCAAGAGGATATAGTAGGCAATAGTGTAATCCTATCTCTTAACTCTATTGTTGTCTACTTATTGTACACAATTGCAAGAGGATATAGTAGACAATCAGTTTGCCAAATGCATCAACCCATTCTTTCTTAAATCTTTATTGTAGCTTTGAGAGTTTGTGAAAGAATACCTCCTTAGCAAGGGATCTCCAAAGGACACTCCAGCCTCTTCTTGAGAGTACTACACTACTCTCAAAGTATTCATTTATATTTGTTCAAGAAAAAAGAGAAGAAGAAGAAGAAAGAAATCAAAAAAGAGGAAAAAGAAAGAAAAGATGCATAGAATCCATAATAGAAAGGCATAACACATTTTCACTATACCTAGGGGTTCTCAAGTGGGAAGCATCTGGTGGCCTTGGTTAGTTGGCTCCACCTCTAATCGCCTCTAGCTCTCCCCCCCATGACACAATTTGAGGGCACATAAAGGGTAGGACATCTGGGGCTTGCTTGGACAAGCTATCACCTTGAGATTTACACAACACAATAAAACTTCACACCAATTGGGTCCTCAAGTGTGGGACAATATTCCAGGTCTTGACCCATTTCCTAGTTGCACCTAGCACTTGTACTAGTCAATGTATAAGTGAGGTAGACATATCCCTTAGGAAGAGCATGAGTTGGCATACAAGTTAGCAATGGATTTCTTGAAGACTCCTTGACATCAATGGCCATGCATTGTCCTCATTATTCCATTTTCCATGTTTCCTTCTTCCACCATGTAGCCATCATCCTTCCACCCTTGAGATATAGCCCCTTACCCATCACCCACCAAAGTACAAACTATCTTCAACCCCAAAAAGATCCACCGTATCTCAACTTTAGTCGCCGTCATCAACAACACCGGGCCTTTGCCTACCAAGTCTTCTTCATCAACTATCCCATCATTCCTCATTTCGATGCAAACTATAACAATCTACCTTGGGCTAAGTACAATGGGATTGGCACTCAAATAGGAGGGGGACATAATGTGAACCACAATGTGCAACATGCCACCACAATTTTTGGAAAGAAATTTTGAAGCTATTGCACTATCAAGTTTTGATCATTTATAAGAATTATTGAGAGCCATGCAAATTGTATGAAATTTTGAATAGTTCCATGAGGTGAGGATGTACACAAATTAATTTATATAGTAGGAGTAAGGCTTAGGCTAAGGGAGGCACATGCAATTTGAGAGAGACCATCGAGAATTGTGGATGTGTGCTAGATGCCCAAGGGGAAGGTGGGCATACTAACCCTAAAGCTTGTATGCATTAGGCTTGCTAGTCTATTTCCTATCCTATGAGAGTGAAGGAGAGGTAGTGTGGGATAGTGTAATGGAGTGAGGGACAAGGAGGGAAGCTCTCCTCTCTGTTTTTGTCTTCTTTTCCATCCCATATTTGTGAGTTGTATGTGTGAGTGTGTTATAAGATATGAGATATATGCTCGACTTTCTTATATACTTAAAATATATCTGGCGAATATTATGATGGCGTTGACAAAGAACACATGAGAGAAAAGAAAGATGTAGGGAGCGAGAGAGAGAGAGATTGAGAGATTAACAACACACTAGGGACTGGAAGATGGGCCAATCCCCCCCCCCCTTGTGGAGTTACATTATTGACAAGGAGCAAGCTCCTCCGTTACACATAAACCAATTCTTACTTGTAGATCTTGGGAACAAGATCATGGTTCCTTGCATGGTATACAACCGGCTAACACTTGCACAACTTGGAAGTTGGTACCTTTTGATCCTTTTTGAGTCCCTCCTCTCCTACACAATATGTGTAGGGATCTCCTCTTGGAGATTGATTTCAATAGAGCTTCTGCAACACTCGCACCTTCTCTCCTACACAATATGTGTAGGGATCTCCTCTTGGAACTTTCAACGGAGCTTCCATAGAACTTGCACCTTCTCTCCTCCTCTTGGAACTTGATTTCAATAGAGTTTCCACAGCATTTGCACCTTCTCTCCTCCTCTTGGAACTTGATTTTAGTAGTTCTTCCGCATCACTTGCTCCTTCTCTTCTCCTCTTGGATGCATGAAAAGTGATGCTTCCTTCACCTCTCCCACACCCAAGGAGAGCCTCCTCTTTTATAGGCTTTCAAGAGCTTCTCTTCTTAGAGAGAGACTTGAGTGCCAAGATTGGAAAGGTTGATCTTCATGCAAGATGCGGCTATTCCTCCATGACCTACTCTGCAACACCAATTTCGAGATATCTCTCTGTGTGTTGCTCGAATGAAAAAACGTCCAACACAAAAGTTTTAGATCTCATTGTTTCTGATAACCTTCGCATACCATTTGTAGAGATCGTCTTTCTATTGTGAGATATTTTAAAAATGGATTTACCATTTCTATTTTAAGAAAAACTGATTTTTAAACTGTACTCTTAACTTGGGTCATGCAACCACCTTGAGCCATAGATAAGGAGAGTTCATTAGATTGCCTTGGGCCTCAACCTTAAGATTGAATTCCACACAAAATCTTGTGTCATTTTAGACCTTAGAAAGACAAAATCACTTCCCTCTTCACTTCGAGAGGATCACGTCTCTTGTCTTTCTTAGTGAGAGAATTACCTCTCTCGTCTTTCTTAATGAAAGAAAAGACCTGAAACCTTGACTTGTAAGGGAGAGGATGACCCCAAATGGATGCAATGCTCATTACACACAAGGAAACATTCCCAGGCATCCCTAGATGCACACATAAATACATATACATAATGCTAATGCACTTCCTCTTCTTAGAACTAAATCCATCTTCATTTATGTGTAACTCCTTGGTTCTTATGTACACTCTTATACTTGGCAGACACTTCTTTCCCCCTTCATAACTTGTATTGCCTGTACCAGATATCCTCGTCACAGTGCTTTGATCACCCCATTAAGTGATGCACTAGAAATACTGGTCTCTAAATGGTCTCATGACCATGCTAGATCATCATCAACACTTAAAGAAAAGTGAGTCATTAATTTATTGACATAAATGTATTAAATAGAGAATGTGTAATAAGCAATCAATTTAGTGAAAGATCGAGAGTGTGTGTGGTTGAGAGAGTGAGAGAGTGAGAGAGTGAGAGACATGTGGGATGAAGGTGTCTTCTTCTCTTCAAACTTTCCTATAACAACTCCCCTCATGGAATGGGTGAAAATGGAAGTAAGTATGTAAGGAGGAGTGATGTATGTGGATCATAGAGAAATGCTTAAGGAGGCATGATGATAACATGGTAAGTTAGTAAGCATTCTCATTACAACCACCACAAATCAATCTATCATTCTGACAAGTGGTAGGTTATTTCATTGTGTTTTATATGTGTGACTAGGTGAGAGATAGTCTTCAACAATGTCTTCGTTGTTCTCTTCTCTCACAATCTTCGAATCTCTCATAGAGACAATAGATTGATCACAAAAATGACTCTCTCACACACAATCACTCTCTCACATGCTCTCATACAATACAATAAAATATAATAATTATCCATAACCCTCTGTTGGTCATGGAGCTATTCTCCAAAGGGTATGTCTGATCCGAAATGGCACTAGGATCACTATAGTGTCCTTTCACAGTGAACTACTATCACTTCCACTTCAAGTCTTCAATTCTAGTCTTCACATGATACTTTCTTTGATAAAAAATGCTAAAAAGAGCTTTTATTTCCCTCTTTCCAAAGGAAGGAAAACATTTCCATGCTTCGAACCCATCATATAAAAACCATACAAACACATATAGAAAGCTATAGAAGCATATAGGAGCTCACAAGAGCTATAGAAGATGAAGAGAAAGCAATAAGACCACATATCAATACAAAACTCTTATCAACCAATCAAAATCCATCCAAAGAGTCTCAAATCATATGACAACACATTCTTCTATAACCATATAGCTTTAAATAAAAAGAAAATGGTGCTCAACACAATCTCACAAAAGTAATCACAACCCAATAGATATCAATCAAAACACATCAAAACATTGTAAACCAAAAGAAAACCTCAATGAGATCTCAAAAGATGTTTTAACAATCCAAAATAATTCCAACACTCACAAAAATAAATCATGAAATAGTCAAATCCCACAAAATCATGCATCAAATAGGCTATAAAGCTCCAAAAAACAACAAAAAAAGCAATCATTTCAAGCATGCAACACTATGGTCCCAAGCTCACCACATGTGCAAGAATAAAGGAAGAAGGATTAGAACAGAAGTAAGTGAATGGAGAAGGGAAGCCTCTTTCAAGCTCTCTCTATTAGTCTCACTCACTCTTGCTCTCTCATACAACCTATGGTGGAAGCAAAAGGGAGAAAGATAAGCAATGACTCACAAGGTTTGCACGTACAAGAATTAGGGATTCTAGAATCCTTTTGTCCATTTATAGTGTTCCCTTATTGGATCATCATAGATTACCCACGGTAGATTGGCAACTTTCACTAGACTTAACCTTTATTGGACTTGGTTGGCTTGCATGTGATTCTCAATCATAGATTAATGTACAGTAAGATTCAAGCAAATAAATCAGGTATCATGTTTAAGGGATACTAAAATACCGAAGATATTTTCCAAAATTAAATTGTCATTTTTTTCTGAGACCCAAGGAGTCTCCATTTTCATCTTTTGAGTCACTTTTGAAAACCTTTGACCATATTTGCATTGCTTTCTCATTCTTTTTGTTGTAGTTATTTTGATTTTGTTGAAGGTACTATACAATACCATACACCATAGACATGAAATATTAGTACTTGAATGTTAAGGGTTGATGGAGAAGCAATGAAAAATAGAAATATATAGGGTGCCTATTTTTTTTCATTGTATAGGCAATGATGTTGTTGGGAGTTGGTAGAGTCTATTGCTATTTACCCACACAAGGGAACAAAGAATCATGGCAACCAAAGCTCATAACTTATTGGAAACTTAAAAGTTTGCTCAAAGGATCATGAAATCCTCTTTACAAACTCCTTATTCTTTCATTGGTATATACATATACATTAGAGTATATAGCCTTTTACACCTTTACAACCTTGTACATGAGCCGCTTAGAGGGTGAACTTCTCTTCTTTGGGAACCATGAACACATTGTATACCATATCCAGAAGCTCCTCCAGAATCCTCATACGCTTGACACAATGGGCTAATTCTAGAATGAGCATCCACTCATCTGAAAAGGGCAAAGAGATTACCTATGTGCATGGAAAACCATACATAATAATTGTCAAAATTTTGTGGGCAAGAGCCAAGATAAGATATAATGCCATGATCTCAAGTGGTAAATACAACAAAAGATACAAGGGACTTATTTAAGATTCACTCAGGGTAGGAGATGATATCAAATGTGCCATCAAAGAGCTTCAGAGGGATTTCTATGCGAGCAAAATTTTGTATTACAAAAATCTTTCAAAAGGTGAACATATCTCATATAAAAATTCAAAAGAAACACCCATTACATGGATATCCTGGACCTATGCATCTAGACACACAACAGAAAATGTAAGTTTTTTGCCCAAGACCAATACAATGCCACAATATTAGCTTGTTCAAGGTCTTGTAGTGATGCAATGAGCCTCACAGATCTAGCAAAATGTGCATAGTCCAATACATGGTGTCAGATTTGCCCTAGGTCCAAAGTTTCGAGTCTTTCAATAATCACAGAACAAAGAGGTTATGGAAGATTTCAAAAAGACATATCAATGACAAGAAAACTATGTAGATAGGGATGGGACCAATGCAAGAAGGCATACTTGCAATGAATAAAGTATGCAAATAGGGATGGGATAAGGGGACTGATGTAAGAAGGCATACTTTTAAAATGAGTAAACTTATGTAGATAGGGATGGGGTACTTGGGGATGCTTAGTAGATTGATGCAATAAAGAGTTTGTTGGTCTGTACTTGGTCAAAAGAGTTTGATTCCATGACTCTAAGCCTCAATATGTAGCTAAGTGGATGTTATCTATTCATGCATTTTCTGGTGGCTACAAAAAAAATAAATCAAATTCAATCTTGTTCACTCAAAACATAGGAATAAATTGAAATTATCACAGCCTAATGTGTTGGTGTATTGCTTTTCCAACTTGTGTATTGCATCAAGTAAAATGTACGATAGATCCATGAGGTCATAATAGAGGGAATAGGGAATGAATATGAGGATGGGATGAAGTAAAAATGGATGTTGAATAGGATGACATTGAGGAAGTGGATGATTTGATACATGTACACTTGTTGAAGAATAAATCGTTTAAAGATTCACATGTGTGTTTGCTTGCAATCATTTTTAAACTTCCTTTGCATACTTGCAATATTATTTTTTAAATAAGGAAGATAATGACCTAATTTAAAATTATAATATTATACTGCAATAAGTAAAGCTTCCAAAAGAAAATCTAATTAGCTAGTTTAATAAATCTTCTCTTAAGTTGATATCAACTTAGAATTAATGCTCCTCTAAGATGCCAAATGGGGCCAATCAAATACTCCTCTTTGATGTCAAGTTGGAACTGGGGTCCTTATGTGAAGTCAAATGAGATTGGGCCCATCCCTAGATAACAAGGGCTTTCTTAAGAAAATATTTTTAGGTGCTTTATTAAATACTCTTCTTTGAAATCAAGTTGGAACTAATGGTCCTCTCTAAGATGTCAAAAGAGATTGAACCCATTCCTATAGCCCAAGCTTTGATAGGAAAATCCATTTGGATGGTTTATTAAAAAGTCCTCTTTGATGATAAGGTGGAACTAATGGTCCTTCTCTAAAATATCAAAGGAGATTAGATCTATCAAAGGTGGATGGTTTATTAAAAACTTCTCTTTGATGTTAAGGTGGAACTAATGGTCAAAGGAGATTAGATCTATCGCTAGATAACTAGGGTATTGAAAAGCAAATAAAGCTCCAAACTCTAGGTGGTCTATTAAGTACTCCTCTTCGATATCAAGTTGGAACTGATGCTACTAATCATTTCTTGGTTGCACTTCTTCTTCATGATGGTATTATCAAATACATAGTAAGAGATGGTAAAAGTGTTACTAATGGATAGAAAGTGCACCACTATTAAGACTATTAAATGTGAGAAAAAGTAGAAACTTGTCCAAAAGGTGGCATATCTCTGCTCTATGATGGAGCGGGCACTTATTTGTCGATCTACACTATACTACTATAATGCCTATGTCACCTCATGCGAGATCTAATGCCACTGACATTCCTCAAAGCCTTTGATGCTCTTGGATATGCTTCCACATGCTCTGCCACCATGCTTTGATGACTCTTTGCCACATAGTATTCACCTCTCTCACTCACGCTCCCATCCCCCTTCTCTCATAAAAACAAGCACTGTGTGTAGAAGGGGAGGAGAGAGAAAGACTAACATAAAGAGGAGAGAGATGGATTGAAATATCTCATTTCAAAATCCCTCATCTCAATAAATGAACTTGATATACAAAATCGAAGCTCTTGATGAGCAAGCTCCATTTATGTAATCAAATGCTTCAATTGGTTGAGAATTGGGGAGAAGGGATCCACACAATTGACGTGCATGATATTGTCCATCTTTCTACATTCTCTCTCCACACTTTTTCTCTTTGTTGGCTTCTAGAGGCTATATATTCCGATATTTGGGCATGTATCCCCTCGAAATTGGCCGCTTATTGACCATATATTGGCCCTCCACCTTTTCCCCTCAAACTAAGGTTATTGTACATGACTCGCTTAGAGTAGGGGCTTTGTTACACTCCTTTTTTTTTTTAAACCCAAGAAGAGCAAGAAGAAAGAGCATAACAAATCCCTTGCTCTAAGCATACCATTAAAAAAAAAATTGGGTGTTGTAGATCTAAGAAGGTACCCTCCATCATGTACATAACTATCAACTTTTAGATCAACTTAAATGTTTTCTTACATTTAATCATCTCTTTTGTTAAGCTTCCATATCCTTTACTATCTTTCCTTTTAATTTCTTGATAGTTTTTTGTAAAACTAAGAAATTGAGGCCTTAAGATCTATATAGGTAATACATACTTTGTTATAAATGTTCTTTTGTACAAAATATTATTATTTCATACAAAAGAATTATTTTGTACAAAATATTCTTTCATATGAAAGATTATAAATTATATGAAGATTAGGTTATTACACAAATTATAAGGCTAATGAAAAAATCTATTTTAAAAGAATGTGATTATATAATCACAATGTAGTTAGTTCATAGGTAGAGAGGGAGGAGGTTTTTTGCTCGTCAATGAAATATTTTGTCCAATGTGTGCATTGATTTATCAAGTATTGCTCTATTTATGTATTGCTGTTTCAATGCCTCATTTGGGTTACTTTCCCTAGTCTTCCCTCTCTTTTGAAACTTATATACTCCATAGATATGAAAAGTTTAGGAGATTCTCTTGGGAAAATAAGCATTATGATAGCTCAATGAAGGTGGAGCTTGGATTACTTTTGTATAAGTACTAAGAGATGGTGGATTTACCTAAGAATGAAATCTAAGGTGATATTTGATTCTTCAGCTCAAAATTTCTTTAGTCATTTTGCTCTCCTCAACTCAAGGTGCAAAGGTAGGAAGGGATCTCCTCCTTTCAAACTTAATGTTTGCTTTTTAATCCCATAGTGTTGATCAAGATAAGATGAAAGGAGCATGGTAATCCACTATGGCTGAGGATAATCCTACTCAAGTGTGGGGCTATCAAAGTCTCCAAGAAGCACGGAAAGGAATATTCTACTAGACCACTAAAAATTCCATTCTTGCTTATGTTTGAACAAGAACAATAATCTTTTTCCTACTCTCTTAGAGCATCCAAATAATCAAATACAACATGTGTAAGAAACTAAGGATCTCCTTGAAAAGTAATAAAATAATGGAGCACAACAAGCTTGTATTTAGTCTTGACTACACTGGCTCAAGGAAGGAGGTTGCCCTATCTTCTTCAAATTGATTGGAGTATAGAAAGCTCAAGAATTTATAGTTGAATTGACTAATGAGTGGTGTTACTCATAGGATGAAACAAGCATTTCAAAGGTCTTCTTCTTATGTAGAGTGCTCCCCCCTTGAATGAGACCTTTCAAGAGGTGGTTAACAAATTTTCAGAGCCTCTCTCAAAGACTATTAGATTCTCGTAAAGCTCTTTTGATAGACAAGCCTTGAGATCTCGAATGTGTTTTACTCTATGAAAAGAATAGATTACTTGGTAGTGATGGGTTTCTTGTAGAGTTTTTAAAAGGGAATTAAGGTAAATGAACTTAGCTCCTCCAATCTAATTTTAGCCCACATAAATGCAAGTGATCAAGCTCATCTTGAAGTCACAAAAAATGAAATTTTGTTAGAATCTAAGGCCTTTAACTATTCTAAGTGTGTCTTACAAGGTTTTAACAAGTCCCATTGATTTAGTTAAGATCAAGATTTTGTATCAAAGTCATTTCTCCCAAGAAATTTCAAATATGACATGAAGAAAATTTGAACATTGGCTTTCTTTGAATAATGGTATTATCCTAAAAGTGTTTCTAAGTGGTGACTTGAATAAGACATGTGATAAGATTAGGAATTAGGAATGGATTTATTCTAAGATATTTTAATATGCAACCATATATTGAGATGTAGACAATCAATTTTTCATGAAAGCTAGGATTTAAACTCACGCACCCATGCTTGTATTTACAAGCTCGCTACGTTTTAAGGCATGTATTGTAAGGAAGTCAATGCTTAGCTCTAAATATATAGGTGTTGATAAGCCACTTGACTAATCGAGTTCACCCAACCATAAGAAAACTCCTATCAAGGAAGTCATCTTCCCACTTTCCACACACACACCTCACACATCTTTAGTTTTCTAATTAGGGTCTTAGCACACTTCGTTTGGATATTCAAAATTTAGCATAAATTTGTTATATATCTTTAAATCACATACATAAAAACAATTGAAATTAGTCATTTATTTCAAACAAGTGAACAAAAACAGACTTTAGAAGAAACCACCCTATACCAGCATAAAACCCACTTTGGATAGTCAGTCCGATACCGAGTAAACCACTCTAGACTAGAACTATCAATATCGAATGTTACCCTAGATAGATTGTTTAATACTAAAAGCAAACTGCTCTAGATTGGAACTATCGATATTGGGCCTTTAGCATATCCCGTAACTAGTATAGGACCCTTTCTGAACGAATCTAGGATTGCAAGTCATTGATTTGGTCTTGACTCGTAAAAGTTTCCCTAGAGCCCTACTAATCTCTTGAGGGATGAATCACACCATGTAGAGAGACCTCTCATCTAGAGACTTGATTCAAGCACAAGTGAGGATGTAATTGGTTCGTGGAGGTGGAGTTCAACAAGCCACACTTGCTCTCAATCTACTACTAACTTTATTATTACCTCACAAATATAATCATAAAACAAACAATGCCAAGACAAAGAATATAATCTTTTCCAAAGAAAGCTTTTATAAATTTCATCTATTAAATGGAAGCAATAAAACAAATAATACTTCTCCAATGTACTATATTCTTAGAAGCTAAGGCTTGACTAGTAAGATATCTTAATTAAAACATAGCGAATTCAATCCCATGGTTTTTCAAGAAGAAAAGTAGTCTACCTTCTAATGAAAATTTTAACTCATCTAAAGTCACATGATAACATACATTAGATATGGAAGAGGGGTTGCGCTTGCCATTGAAATCACTTGCTCCATTGCAACTGCTTGCTCCACTCTTGTCGTGGTTGGGACTTGCTCTACTATAGTTGGGCTCCTCCTCTTCCAAGCCATCATACTACAATGATTCTTGATTTACTCTCAAAGTAGAGTGGGTAGTAGAAAGCTTGGCTAACGGTGACAAAAAAGGGGGATTGATAAGGATTGGGATGGTAGTAAAGCAAGGCATAAAGAGTTGGATAGTTAATGTGTGTAGAAAGCTAGTATTCACGGCTCCTCTCTCACAGTCGAATAGAAGGTACTCTCCTACTCACTATTGTCTCTATGCAATGCTCTACCCCTCTTAATAAACTAGTCAAGGAGAGGGAGGGGAGGAAGAAGGGGTTTTTACTTTAGTGTTTTAATCAACATCATTAGACATTAGGAGGGGTTTGTTTTGAGACACTGAGGAGAAAAGTAAGGCAATGCTTTCTATAGCATGGCTATCTTAAATGAAAAAGAGCCTTACAATCCACTCCAAAAAATTTTAATACAATGCCATCCAATCATGATTTGACCACATGGCGAGTGAACATTTGATCACATTGCGTTGGGCAATATACCTCTTAGAGCTCATGACTAAAGCATAGACCTTGGCATATACTTGGCAATGAGACTATGAAATCTTCATTGACACTATTGACTATGTGTAGAATGCAACCATTTGCTTGTAAGAAAAACTTCCTGAGAGATCACACATCCCAACAATGCCACCTTGCAAGCATGCTTAATTGCCAAAAATAACTATCCATCAAGCTAAACTTATTTTAGGAAAGCTTTTTAAGTACCTCCCACATATAAATTGTCATACATCTCTCTAAAAGCGACTTTTAACCTCATTATTAAAACACACTTGGAGCTAGTGGTAAAAAAGATAAAAACATTTTATTACAAGAAAATTGGATACATTACACCCTTGATCACAAGCTTTGGAAGAAATTAAATAGATAAAAGTGACTTTTTCAAGATCTCAAAAAAAATTACAGATGGTGCTAATGTTTTCCCAAGAAAAGAGAATTAGATCCTACAACACCAATTTGTTCGTTGTCATATTTGTATCCCATATCATTATTTGTATCCCATATCATTCATTAACGGATCTATATCTATTTTGTCTCACTTTGGTTAGAGATTCAAATATGGATAAAAGGCATTGCTTTTTGTGATATCTTTACATGGAGACAAATTCTCTTGGACTCCAAAGGAACAAAGTCTCTTTAAGAGTTTTGAATTTCAAGCATGTGAAATTAGCACTTAGTCATGACTTTCTTAGTAAGAATGGATCTATGGGGTCTTGCCAATCTTCAAAGGAGATTTGGGAATCAAACTTCAATTGTAACTACATATTATTACTCTTCCATATTTTCAACCCCACATTGTATGACCTAAGTAAT
Organism: Lygodium microphyllum; assembly: GCF_053477565.2. Taxonomy (NCBI): domain Eukaryota; kingdom Viridiplantae; phylum Streptophyta; class Polypodiopsida; order Schizaeales; family Lygodiaceae; genus Lygodium; species Lygodium microphyllum. The sequence goes on from NC_141141.1 coordinate 111,970,508, forward strand.
TTTGTGCCTTTGAGCATATGTGATGACATTATCACCACAGTAATCAAAAACAAACCTCAAAACTTCTAAAACCCACACACATATTATTAACATAATTGGCAATAATACAGACCCACGTACATTTTCTATAAAGAGAATGTTGTTAGGCATTAACAAAATATCAATCAATTACTTAGAAACTTGAGAAAAGTGCCAAAGCCATATAGGCCATAATCCTTGGGTTAGTCATTATGCATAAGCATTCAAACACACACACCTGCCTACCCCCCCACATGCACTCACGCACGTACGCACACAAGCAGCCGAGTAAAATGGAAGTTGCTAATATTCTTTAACTACTCTCAACCAGCAAAATACCATAACTTGATGAGTATCATCATTATTGTTATCACTGCTGGACAAGAAGATCCACACAAGTAGTGTAGGTTCCATATAAAGCAAATGCCATACCAGCAATGATCAAAAGCCAATCCACTGACCGATCAAATAAAGAAATTTGTTCCTTAAACACATGTAAATGGAAAAACGCAGGGAAGACAAAACCCAACATAGCACACACCGTGCTACCTACTAAAGAGATGAAAACCCCAAACCCTGGAACAGACACAGCTACCAATGCAACCACCAGGATGATAACTCCTCTAAGAGCATCTAAAAGAAGCTTGAGTAGTCTAGGATGGTAGGCCACTATCCTTGCTGTGAGGAACTCACAAGCCAAAACCTTGGCCTCTGCAATTTCATGCACTGGGTACATCATAATAGGAAATGTGAAGAAAAGAGCAACACAGAGACCAAGTTTCACCGATATAGTGGACCAGTCATTCGGTAGATTCAGTGTAACTATGTCCTTTGTGTCATCTTGAAAGGCAAAGTAGCCTATCAGACCAAAGATCGTGTACACAGAAGTGGTAAGGAGAAATGCCAGAGCCAAAACCTTGCCAAAATTCTGAGGCTTCCTCATAGAACCTTCAAGGGTCAATGTCATTCCAAAGCCTTCAAAGCAATATAGGGCTATGCCAAATGCGAAAGGAACAGACTTCCATTGTGTGAGGGCCCTAATATTATCAAACCCTTGAAAACTTGTGCAATCGTCCTTTATCACTATTGCCATTGCCAGCACATTGCACGCATCAGCGAAAATGCTGAAGGGTGCAAGATTTGATAGAGACCGCACCCATGCGAGGAGTACTTGGAATGGGAAAATAATAAATATGAAGAGGGGCTGCTGAGAGGTGCCTCCAGTGAATATGGAAGACAAGTTCTGCCCTATGAAAATTAGATATGCCACACAGCAACCGGACTGTGTAATCAATATCATCAAGTCAACCAGATTTTGACCAATATTTCCGTATGTATGGTTGCCTAGATCTCCATATGTCAATATGTCTTGATGCCCCTCTTCTTCCAGTTTGATTCTGCATTTCACCTGCCAGCACACACATATGCCAATGAACTCAGTTCCCATCATAAATCGCTGCAGACCGAAAAGAAGTATCATATTGTTTAAACCAGATACCTTATGAGCCCTTCAACAAACAAAGTAGCATCATGCAGACTCCTTGAGAATCAACTCAAATGTTATATGACTCAAAACTAACATGAAGAAACAGGCATTGAACCTCCTAATAACCAACCAAAAAACATCATGCAAAGTCATATGCTGAAGCTGACATTACATCCGACACCTGATAACCTTTAGCATATTAAGTAGACAACCACACATACACTAATTGATTTAGATGTTGATCCAGAAAAAGATAATTGAACAGCTACCTAAGGGTGGAGGTAGGCAGTAGTGGCCTACATACAAACACGCTGGATACTCCTCAAAATGTTAAACAAGGTTTGACATCTCTCAGAAATGAACGAATATAACAACAAATGACAGGGAACCACATCTACAAATTCAGGTACCCCAGTATTTTACTAGAAAGTCCTCGAGGATAACTTCTGCAACTGAAGGAATAGGCCCTTAACTAAAGGGAAGCAAAGATAACCCTATACACAGCCAAAATGGCCAAGGCAGGATCTGTTCCCATAATTGCCTGCAGCAGCCACTTCCACGCGTCATGCCCCATCCATTTCATGCTTCCCCATTCCAATAGCCAAATTCTGTGATATGATGATCCATTTTCTAAACATATGGTAGATAGGCCAGCAAAAAGGCACATGGCCTTACACAAGTTAGTGACCTTGCTAATGCTGACTAACAAAGGACCTAACCTTAGCTACTATGATGAAGGTTTTGCTACTGATTACTCCTGGGCCGGGTTTACTAGAAACCATAGTAGTAGGTTATTGAGTTTTGTTAGTAAGTTTTATGTCCTAAAAAACAAGGGTGGATGCCCCTAGTTCTTTGTCATCATCCTAGAAAAATGTAATTTGTTTGACAACTGTGTCAAAAATCAAGCACAATCTAAGATTCCTCTTTACCCTACAGGGCCATAATTTTGACATTTAAAAAGCACCAGCAGATTGGAAAGTCCATGATGGATAAGCAAATCATTGAACAAGGGGATGCTTGGGGCTGGCTGATTAAATGGACCATTAAGCATCCATACCTTCCAGAAGATGTCTTACATCTTTGCAAATGATGGGTTAAGTAAAACAATTGAACAAATAGATGCTTGGGGCCTATATATTACAGTATTGCAAAAGAAGGATAAGCAATCCAGTGAGAGCAGACAAGCACTGAAGATATATTACAGTTTTGCAAAAGATGGATAAGCAGTCCAGTGAGCAAAGACATGCTTGGGCCTGATTAAATGGCATCTACATCTATCTTTCAGAAAATGTATCACGTTTTCTGCAAATAACATGCTTGGGCCTGATTAAATGGCATCTACATCTATCTTTCAGAAAATGTATCACGTTTTCTGCAAATAACATGCTTGGGCCTGATTAAATGGCATCTACATCTATCTTTCAGAAAATGTATCACGTTTTCTGCAAATAACATGCTTGGGCCTGATTAAATGGCATCTATATAACTTTCAGAAGATGCATTACATTTTTTGTGAATGATTATATCTATCAGAAGAAGATGCATTACCAAAGGTTTTTTTTTTGCTTGGAAAGAGATGGCAAGAAAGAAGTCCATACCAGGAGCATCATGCAGTGATAAGTCAGGAGAGAGGCCAGAAGGACAGAGGCAGAGGCGGCCACCCATCCGCTGACTCTGAAAGTGTAAGGCAATCCCAACACGCCAGTGCCCACGATGGAGACGATGATGTTGCCGAAGGTCTTTCTTGAGGAAGCGGTGCCAAACTTGGAGTAACTCAGCACCAGAGGGCTACTACTATTGACATCCGCCATCCCTCTCTCTCTCTCTCTCTCTCTCTCTCTCTCTGTGTCTCTGTCTCTGTGTACGCGCGCGACTTACTGATTTATTCTATCTAACATGAACATCTAATCCAAAAACCCTGTAACTCAGCACCAGAGGGCTACTACTATTGACATCCGCCATCCCTCTCTCTCTCTCTCTCTCTCTCTCTCTCTCTCTGTGTCTCTGTCTCTGTGTACGCGCGCGACTTACTGATTTATTCTATCTAACATGAACATCTAATCCAAAAACCCTCCTTCCAAGAGAGCAATCTCCCCCCCCCCCTCTCTCTCTACGTCTCAAAAATGTTCTCTCCACACGGGAGCTTTCGTATAAGCTTGTAGGTACCATATATGGCCACCCAGAGATTATGTCGCCTTTATATGGGGGCGTCTGTTGCCACTCGTCGACAGAAGGTTCTCTCTCTATCTGTGTTTGTAGGCTCTATACGAGAAGGTTCTCTCTCTCTTTTATTGTGTCTGCTGGCTAGGAATATATATATATAGCTTAAACACCCGGTCCAGACTCCATATCTACGCACATGACACAACCCAAAAGCCATTTCTGCCACCCAGCTCCTCCCAGAGCCAATGTTGGTCTCCTGCGTCTTCCTTTCTTACAAATTATAATTGCAGACATATAAAAATTCCTTACAAACTATAATTGCATACATATAAGAATTACTAGGCGCGATTTTTGCAGGGGGCGGGTGCTGGACGCATGGCACCCGCCCCCGCATTCTCTTTTTTTTTGTGGGGGAGGTGGGGGGCTGCCATGTGGCACCCGTCCCTCCCCCCCCCCCCCCCCCCCCCCCTTAACTAGTAGTATAGATAATTGCAGAAATTTAAAGATTTGTCCAGTAGTTTTTATGTTTATAACAGCCTATAAGGCATTTATGTGTGTAGCATAAGTAAGAAGTCCCATTCAATTCCTAATGACAAATCAATGGATTTCTAGCCCTAATGGATGAATTGGTGGTTTTCTAGCTCTAATGTAGGGCATCATGAGGATACCACATAGATTGTCACAAATACTATTATATTATTTATGTAAAAAATAAATGGGAAAATCTCTCCTAATTAGAGCAAGTTATTCTAACTTTGGATAGCCTACCCACCTGTTTTCTAATGAAGCAAGGTTCAAATTTGAAGATTGCGGCAAATACTTATTGATAGTAATATCACTTATTTGCATTATTCACATTTGTAATATCCTTGAGAAGAGGGTTTTATCCTTCGCATAAAGCGTACAAATAAATACACCCTTCAAAATAAAAATATACCCTTGAAATTAAATTTACCCTTCAAAACAAGGATATACTTCATATAAGAAGAGTAATGTACCCTTACCATCTCTTTACAAAGATATTGAGGTTTTAGTAGAGCCCTTCAAATGAAAGGTTGTTCTTCATATTCTAGCACCACACTTGTGTGATCATTTCCTAGCATGTGCTCACTCCAAAACTGGACTAGATTCATTGTTCACTCGAATTTTGACTACATTCATTGCATCTTCTTGCAATACATGTGTCCTAGGTCTAAGTAATATATTCCATGGACCCACATGTTAGCTTGTATGCCAGTGTTGTATGGAGCACATGTCATAAGAGAACTCACAAGAGCCCCAAGGCCAAGGGCATAAAAGATGCTAGGTTCCCATTCAAATGCCTAACGTTTGTCTATACTTAGGTGTAAAAGTATTTGTAGATCTCACTCATGAGGGCAAAAAATGTAATGTCATAAGTATAAATTCAGAATATCCAACATTTTGGATAACTTGTTGAGAATGTACTAAATATACTAATGTGGTAATATTTAATAAGCAAGATGCACCTTGGTAAGTGAAAGGACTTAGCACAACACATACACATTATAGTAAGTTAAATAGCTTTGACTAACTAAACCTTAGCTAAATGACACATTTAATCAAATGTGGTAGGAATGGAGGCGGCCCCATAAGTCCTAGTGATACTAAGCCATTCGTGCCTTGGGCCATACAAATGCATGCAAGAATATAACCAATCCAAAATAACTATATTAGGTGACATGGATCCCCTTATATAGCTAGGAAGTCCTGATGTGGAAACCTAGATCAATCCCTAGTCCCTTGAGGTAGCACCAAACCCCAAAATTAGTTTATTACAAACCATCCCTACCCAAAATTAGTTTATTACAAACCATCCCTACCCAAAATGTGTCATCCTTGAAGTCCGCAAAACAAACACAACAAAAATCCTACGGGAAAGTTATAAAAATGATAGTAATGAATAAAGAAGTACAACTCAAAAGAATGGTAAGGCCACCTAAACACAAATGGTAGAGGAGCCAATGCCACATGGATCCGATGCAAATCAAGGGGAACTTTGTATTGGATGATGTAAGTCCTCAAGATCATTGACTATAGGCTCTTGCATAGCTAAAACATAGAGGGGTGCATCTTTAAAAATGGAAGTGTACCACATGTGATCAACATAAGGGTTATTTTATATAATAGAATTTATAGGTTTATATTTACAAAAGGGGATTTTAATTACAATTTAAAAAAACACTTTAAGTTTCTTAAGGAAAACATGCAAATTTGTAGCCTTTAAATGCATGTGATATGAATGGTCTCTTATAGGTGCACCCCCAAGTGCAAAAGTGGCATGCTACTACCTCTTGATAAAGGGTCTGTTGTAAGGCTCAAATACTATACACCCATGTTTGTCTTTCTAGTTAGTAGGCTTGTTGCATAAATCAAACATTGTGAGTGCCTATAAGACATGCGTAGTACCACTACTCCCCTCTTTTTGATCCCATGCCATAAAGCCAATGAGCCTATACATATGGAGTCCACTAATATTTACCTTGATCTAGCCTTGAAGATCTAGTGTCTATAATAATTTTTATAGCATCCTTGGTCTCCTCATGATCATCAACATCAAGTCATTTGCCTTAATCTAGATCTAGTGTCTATGAGAGTTTTTATAGAATCCTTGGTCTCCTCATGATCATCAACGTCAAGTTCGACCTTATCCTTAGTCATAGGAGAGTCTATAGCATCTTGAGTGCTCTTCTTTAACTCCTTCCTGACCTCCTAGAGCTCTATGAGTGTAGGGGTCTCAACTAGCATAAATGTGACTAGCGTTCCACATTGCACACGTGGATTGCCATGTTGCTTTGCAATCATGAAGCAACAAGCGGGGTTACTATGCTATTGCATGGCAACTTCACTCAAAAGCACATGCTTGCTTTGCACGATATTTAGAATTTGTTCCCTCTCTCTCTCTCTCTCTCTCTCTCTCTCTCTCTCTCTCTCTCTCTCTCTCTCTCTCTCTCTCTCTCTCTCTCTCTCTCTCTCTCTCTCTTTTATGTATCAAACTTATATACGATAGTAAGAAAACACATCCTTGCTTTGCATGATATTTTGAAACAATAGTGCTATAACAAACTGGATTATAATTGAAACACATATACATATATATACATATTAAATTCCAATCATTACAAAAAACTTTATCTAGGAGACCAACCAAAATGAAGTTGCCACCTTTTTTGAGAAATCATCTTTAGCTCCAAGTAGGAAGCAAGGTTGCCTCAACTTCGCTCAAAAAACACATGCTTGCTTTGCGTGATATTTTGAAATAACAATGCTATAACAAAATGGATCATAATTGAAACACACACACACACACACAAGTCCAAGGATTTAAAAAAAAGACTTTCTCTAGGAGACCTAGTCAAAATGAAGCTATCTCCCTTTTTGAGAAATTATTTTTATCTCCAAGTAGAACATTCACCAGGTGAAGGAGAGCCTAATGCTAGTAAATTTGGCCTCTTTCTAGTATTAGCACCACGAAGGGATGGTATATGACATCATAATTCCCATTAATAAGCCATGAAGGCCAAGTTTAAGACATCCTACCTTTTGTTTATACAAGTGACTATTTCCAAGTGTTATAAAAATGGCCCAATGCCAATAAAAAAAGACAATGTCTCCAAGGAACCTAACAAAAATAGAGTATCTTTTTCTTCGACGAATCATTAGTAAAATCTTCATTCTTGAGAAAGACATGCGAAGGTGAAGCAAGGGCTAATGCCACAATTTCAGCTAGTAATGGCATGGGGGATGTGATAGTCTTGCCTCTCTTTTTGGCACTTGCAATTGAAGAAAATCACAAATGAGTACATGCAACAAATAACAAAGACATTTCATTCCAAAAATAACAATTCTTGGCCAAATACTTGTGAACCATTCAATAGGTATCGATATAAGATGCAGTGTTACAAAATAACTAAAATCTTTGAATTCATACTTAAATTGATGCCTTGGTACCTTATTAGTATGAGAGGGTTGAAACTTATTATTGTGGTCAACCTTGTACATATGCACCCAAAAGTATTGCATATATCCACAATGCATAACTTCAATAAAAATAGAGAGCTTATCTATATTGACATCATCATGTAAATGCTCAACAACTCTTGCAAGTGTTCTTCTTATGATATCATTGGTCATTATTATACACAATGTGCATTGTAGCTCAATTTGATAGCCAAAAGTTGGTAATCGCCCCACTCTAGGATAGGCATCTATAAAAGTTAAAAATTTTGAAATATGGAAAATAATCCACTTTCAAATGAGTCTATGCAACAAAGCATGGTATGAAGCGTAATTCACACATATGTTAGAACAATGACCCCATAAGGTCCTCAACAATTAAATCTCCATAGAAAAGCAATGTACATCATTGCACTTTTTGAAGTGCATTCTTGTATACAATGTTTATGTTCATATCCTCATCGTTTTCATCCAACAAGACTTTCACACCACGTGAGGATTTTACCCTTTAAAATGCAACATACAATTGACCATGTGTAAATATTGTGCCTTTGAATAAAGCTCAACAATGGATAAAGTCTATTTTTGTGACTTGTTGATCATCATAACAGCTTCATAGTAAATGTCAATTGTGAAGCACTATGAATAAAAGTAATCTTAGAAATATAAACTCGATCACCTACATTTGTCCGTTATATTATCTCAACATCTATCACTTTTCCATTGAAAGCTGAATGATCGTGTACCATTACATAGACCTTTTCTTGGGTTTAGGTTTCTAAGGAGAATAATAGGTGCATTTATCTTTTGCAACAATAAATAGGAAGAAAATGCACCTCCAAGTTGCAATGCATTTAAATACTCCAGGGAGTACAAAAATAAGTTATCATCTGTCTCTGCAATTGAATCTGCATTACAATATTGCCTAACCTCTCCTGGCATCAATTGCAACACATGATCATTCACAACAACCACCTTTGTATTCCATGATGCAAGTATAGCCCGATCACTAAAATGTGTTGTATAGTCACCCACACTAGACACATCACTATAGACACTATTAATTAAGGTTTTGACATTGTGCCCTTTTAATACCATGCCATGTGAAACATGTAACTTATCACAAATTTCAGTAATGCCTGCTCCATTCCCTTTTTTTTAAAATCCAACCAATGAACCTATTATCCATTACATTACCAACTATTGATATTGCATATTCCTAGATAGTCTTAATACCCTCACATATTGCCACAAATAAAAGCAACATAGTGCAACATTAACAATATCCTCAAGTGTATTCTTTACCACAACTAGAAACAATAGTTTGAATTCCCTTCCAAATAAAACAACCTTTCCACCAAACTGCTTATCCTAACTCATAATGTCTTTTAAAGTTCTATCAACCGCTTCAAAGGCATATTGATGGGTCATAGGAGCTGCATCCCAGAATAAGGCTCAATTGCCTCAATAATTGAGCAAGGTCACTTTGAACAAGAATATTATAGGTGGATTGATTATTTAATTCTACTAGGATTTTAAACTGTGAGTGAGATGTACAACCACCTGGTAGAAGCAATGCAACAACGCCACATGATGCTGTTCTATATGACTACCATTGTGTAGCTTTGCAAGCAAAAACTTATACAAAAAAGTCTTCCTAGACCCACCAAGTCCATCCAAAAAGAATACATCCCAAGAAATTACATCCACAACATCCATAACTGCACTAAAGGCAATTCTCTATCCCTTGTTCAACATTCTCCATAGATTCAAAAATCTTGCATTGTTTTGATGTACTGTATGCATATATCATCTTGTAAAAGTGGATTAGCATGCAATTGTGAGTTTGATTGATGAGGTTATGGTAACCCATCAAATTCATAGATTCTTCGCCCTATATTCCATAAAAGATCTTGAAGATGTAACAAAGCCATGTTAGATGTCTCTTGCTATAGAATATTAGGAGAGACATATATGTGATGTAGTTGCAAACTATATAGGATATCCTCTGCCATTTGTATCCAAAACCTTTCCCATAGTTGGTGTTAACCTCAATCCAAGATGGTGGAGATATGAAGCAAAGAGCAAAAAAAGGACAGAAAAAGAGTAAAGGGGCAGAGGCGGTCCCTAAAGCTAAGCTGAGGCAAAAATTGCAATTTTAAATGGAAGGTGCCTCAAAAAACTCTAAAAACTCTTGTAAAAGAGCACTAGACTTCCTCCTGTGCTATTTGTAAAAGAATAGATAGGTGTAGGCTTAAGGCATGAGGCAAGAGGGAAACAGGAAAAAGGACCTTGCCACAATAGTCGGTCATGTAAAAAGGGATGGGTTCCCATGGGATTTTAGGGCTTGTATATAAAGGTCAAAAAGTAAATGGAATCTCATTCTTTGGTGTGTGGCTAACAAGAGTCCTCTCTTCTTCTCTTCACCTTGCTTGTGTGTGTGCTTTTGAGAGAGGGAGTGAGGGAGTGTGAGGGAGTGAGGAATCAAGAGAGTGAAGCTCTTCACCATCTCCTCTTCTGTTCTTATTTTCTCTTTTCTTTTCTCACACGCGCATGGCTATGGTGGATGGAGCTCAATGGAGGAGGCTTGAGGATGCTTGAGCTAGCATCTAGGATCGTGGAGCTACCAGTGTGTGCGAGAGAGGAGGCAACTCACTTTGGCATTGAGGTAAGCTCACTACACTCATAGGCTCGAAGGCGCATCGACTAGGTGAGAGATAGCCATTAAAGCTTGCTTGACATGCTTGAAACAATAAGTGGTCTGTGGGTCTTGGCGGTTGAGCGTGAGCTCCCTCCACATTTTGGTTTCGTTTGTCGGAACCAATGGATTCAAGATTGAGTACTTGCACGCCTCATATCAAGCATTGAAGTAAGGGATGCATCCCCGAAACGGAGCTTGAGATAGGTAGGAAGTTTGGGTTTTTTTATCTTCAATACAAGTAAGTATTTTGGTTATTTTGGTAGTTTGATGATTGGAAAAGAAGGGGAAATCATTTCAGCTATTTGCTTTCGATTCTTATTGCATTTAGCATAGGATAGGATTAAGAAATCAGATTGGAAAGGCGTAAGTTTTACTACTATGAAACAAGGCAAAAGAAGGCACAAATCGTGGTAAATGGGAAAAAAGAGTGTTTGAAATGATTAATGTTGGCAAGTGAGTGATTGGGGATAGCAAGACCTTGCCCGCGAAGGGATTTAAGGGCCAGGAGACCATAGAAGAGCTCATTTTTCACCCGAGCATTGAGAGAGAGTCTTGCCATTGGGGAGTTCTTCGCACACGTCACGTATATCAAACCCTTCCTCCTGTATCCTTGTTGTGATCTGGAATTTTGTGTGCCTTGTGATTGCTTGGATCGCTAGATTTAACAAAATCATCCTCGGCATTGCCGTCGTCGTGTGCAACTCGGGTCGTCTGAGTGACTTGGTTCTGGGATGAGTCTCAGAATCGACCCTTAGCCCTCTTGCATTTGGTCAATTCAGCCCACATCCGAATGTACCATTCGGCCCTGTTTGGATTTGGCCCTCGGCCAACTTGATTCAGCCCAAACCAACTCAGCCATTTCCACTCGGCCCCTATTGACACAATCCGTTTGAACGATCGACTCAACCCACTAACCTGACTCGGCCCTTGGACACATCCATTCGGCTGTCCGAGCTGCAAATTCGGTCATTGTTCCTATTTGGTCCTTAACCCGTCTGAATCCACCACTCGACCCCTGCAATTCAGAAGAGTTGGGTAGAGTTAGATTTTTGCAAATTTTTTGGAAAGTTGCACCAGACCCAGCTAGATCTCAACCGTGCAAACCTTTGTGAGCCATCCTGACACCTAGAACTCAATTCTGGTGCAACGAATAGGCAAATTCACAAGATGCAGCCGCTTAGCAACTTGAGTAGGTTGTTGAGAGAGTCAACGCCTTAATGGCAGCCAATGGAGTCATAGACCCCAAAACAAACCTAAAACGAGTAAGACGACGCAGCAAGGAACCCAAAGACCTATCAAGACATCCAAAAATTGATCAAACAAGCCTATGAGGCCTAAGACAAAACGAGAGTGCGTAAGCCACTTAGACACTTATTATTCGCACTCACCTTGATTTCCAACACTTGAAGTATACCCAAGAACAACTGAAAGCCTGATTGAGCACAAGCACACGGAAAAGAACATACACATGCACACACACTGAGTGGAAGTAATTTGAGGATTGTATGCAATAATTAAGGAACTCACTCAGATAAAAGAACTTGAAGGAACCCACCAATAGGAGAATATCCCAAGACATAGACGTGCAATCGGAGCCTAGTATAGGACCAAGCGAACAATAATTTGAGGATTGTATGCAATAATTAAGGAACTCACTCAGATAAAAGAACTTGAAGAAACCCACCAATAGGAGAATATCCCAAGACATAGACGTGCAATCGGAGCCCAGTATAGGACCAAGCGAACAACAACAGAGACATGGATCTACTCGACCTGCTTAACCTTATCGATAGCTTGGTGGAGCACAAGAACACAACCATATAAGAAGAGAGCTCAGACCGCAGGTAGAACAAGGAACTCGAATTAGGAGTTTTTCCAAAAGCAGGTCGGGTTCCTTGTTCTATCTGCGGTCTAAGCTCTCTTCTGATATGGTTTTTCCGGAATCCACGACTATGTGACCCACGTGAGGAGTCTCTTCAAGAGAATCCCAATGGGCAAACAACCAATTAAAAGAGCACTGTCAACGGTATTCATAAGTGGAATACAAAATGAAGAGCTTTATAAAGCCTTAACAGGCAACTCGAGCATGCAGTGAGACGCGCTAGCTAGGGTGTTCGAAGAAGCCATTTGAGTAGACGGCTAGTTGAAGGAGAGGAGCTCCAGGAACTCAAACCAAGAAGACACCAACTCTAGAAGTTTGGAGAGAGCTTTAGCATCCAGCGAGCGATCAGGCACAAGTACCCAAGATAAGGGAAAGGCCACGGACACCAACTAGGAATTGACTAACATGAAAATGGAAATAGCCAAGATGTAGGAGATGCTAAGATGACCAACACGCCCACACATTCAATGTGTGTAATGTGGCGAAAACCATTTACCAACTGAGTGTCAAGACCCCATGTCACAACCTTGCACTAATTGCGGTAGGTTTGGTCATGACATTGCGTATTGTAGATTGCCTAGAAGACTTCAGTACTCACAACCATACGATCAACCTTACCTAGCAAATAGGCCGCAACAATTCTTTGGAAGGGGAGCCCCATTTGCCCTTCCCACGCCAAACGACGTTAAGTCGACTGTTCCTAGAATGGACATAAATCATATTGGAATACCTAGACCGCTTGGTCCCTGTGTGATCCATCCATTGAGCGACGCTCCAATCCACTACGTGGAAGAGCCAACTGAGGAAGAGACTTATGTATACCCTTATGTCTCACACGACGATGAGGGCAATGCAATCCTTATGGACTATTGACTAGTACCAGTGATGGCATTAGGTAGGGGATGAGGTAGGGGAAGCAGACCCAAGAACCAATCATGTGTTGGACTTGCAGTCACTCAGGACACGTCTTATCACGCTATCTTGAAAGGGAGTAACAAAATAGAGACAAGGCTGACCTAAGGTGCCCTGAGTGTGGAATCACTCGTCTCTTCATTGATCGTCCAAAGGAAAAACCATCCTCAAGTTCGGCTAACGTGCCATCCTCGTCTCTAGCATAAGCACGCCAGCCTCACCCCCTCGACCAAAATCAAGAAATGCAACTGTGCCACAAGCAGTACCGCTTAGGCAAAGCCTTAACGCTATGGGCCATCAAATCAGTCATGGCCATTGGCCACGACAATCCAGAATAGGAGAAAGAAAAGTAGCCAACAACCTCCTCACCACTCTAGTGTGACCAGTCTTGTGACGCTAAGCATGGGAGATTTGCTTAGGCAGCATTTGACTCTATGGCAAGACTTGAAGCAGTGGGTTGAAGGATCACGAGAGCAAGCTGCTGGGCAGACCTACAAGAACAAGATGCAAAGACGCAGACACTGAGTTTGACGTTGCACTCCATGCCTAAGTCCTTGCATGTTAATACTTTTTGGGAAGGCATCGAGATACATGCGGTCTTACCGGTCTTAGCCCTAGGTGACACAACAAGGAAAGGGATTGTAGACAAAGGGGCGGGAATTAGTGTACTGAACCATGCAGTGCTCTAGACTTGGGGCAACCCACTGGTTGATACTACTAGGTTAAATGTCACATTAGCTAATGGAATGAAAGTGAAGACATTCAGGGTGCTAAAAAATTGTCCAGTGAAAATCGCAGGACTCCAATTCTCAGTTGACTTTATAGTCATGAAGGGAGTGGACTACGATATCCTATTGGGCCGACCTTGGATGTGCAATGCCAGAGTGATCCAAGATTGGGAGAATGGTCTCATCTTCCTAGGCAATAGAACAAAAGCCATGAGGGTAGAAATGGACTCCTGGAAGACTACACCAATTGGCCTCGATGCCATTTCCACAATGCTTAAGGGTGATGCTCAGATCAATAAATCCTACGGGCCCTTGACTAAGTATATCCCATGTCCTGAAGACGAGTGAGATTGGATGCATGTCCTTGCTACCATTGACTTGCCGTTCTTGGACAATGAGGAGTCCGAACAGGCCATTAAAATGATCGGCAAGCCAAAGGGTACACCCTCAGTGCCGGTCTGCATGATGGCAGAAAATCTTCGCAAAAGACCCAACCCTGTCACTTTCAAAGTGCCAAACAACAAGAGGGAACTCCAGGAGATTTTAGAGTATTTGACCAACAAGCTAGCTAGAAATCCAACAGCAAATTTCAAGCCACTCCAAGATCTCTTAGATGAACCAAGGTGGCAATGGACCAGGGTGCATGACCTAAACCTCATGTATAACTGGGCCCTAGTCCCTGATCAAAGACACAAGACATACCAGGACGTAGGAGATGATGAGCATTTAGACGAAAATGCTTCTGATGATGAATACGAAGACTACCGCTCCTTTAGTTGACGAGAGTGAGGGTGAGATAGATACCATAGAATACAACACTGAAGGACAAGAGATAGAACAAATATGACCAGACTCCAAGCCACAGAGAGAACGCCTTCAGGATAGAGAGAGGGGTCATATGCATGGATTTTGACCGCGCTTGATTGGAATATATAGGAGCCATAGACTTTGAACAAGTAGGCCTAACCCAACTAGGTACCACACCAGTACTTAGAATAGAGTCACCCTTTGAGTTGCAACCACTAGGAGAGACTACCTCTTCTAGCGAAGACGGGGAGTTTTATTTTGAGTTGGAAGTGAGTTCGGAGAGTGACCCAAAAATACCTAGGCCTCCCAAGACTAGACATATAAAGGGGGACCTACTCGTCCACTTGAGGCACAGACGATTAAAGGAAGAAAGGGCAAAACAGCCTAAGGACACACGAGCAAATGAACAACGAAAACACAGGACCTCCCTAAGAGATTTACAAAGTTCAAGAAGGGTGATAGGGTAGTAATTCTACTGGGTGCCAAACGTCAAGGGCAAGCAAGTGAACCCATCAAGGGACCTGCCAAAGTCAAGGAGGTGAACCTAGCCTAGAAAGAGGAGACACCCCGACCTATCTTTATTACCGATAACTTGACGAAGGAAGAGGAGACAAGTCTCATTGCTCTCTTGCAAGAGTATATGGACGTATTCGCTTGGTCCTTAGAAGAGCTTAACGGGGTAGATCCGAGTGTAGTGACTCATTAGATACCCATGACACTAGACGCAATGCCGGTCAAGCAGCGATCGTACCCTATGAATCCAAAACACGCTCATGCAGTCAAGGAAGAGATTGACAAGCTGATGAGAGTGGGATTCATCTACGAAATTGGGCACATAGACTGGATGTCACCCATAGTCATTGTAATGAAGAAAAATGGAAAGATTAGAGTGTGCCTCAATTACAAGAAGGTGAATGCTGCCACTAAGAGGGACAACTACCCATTGCCGTACACCAAGCACATGCTCGAGAGAGTGGCGGGCAAAGAGGCCTATAGTTTTCTAGATGGCTTCTTTGGATACAATCAGGTGCAGGTGCATCCTAATGATTAGTATAAGACTGCATTCACCACCGAGTGGGGGGTCTTTGCCTACATAGTCATGCCCTTCGGGTTGACTAACGCTCCAGCCACCTTTCAACACCTTATATGCACTATATTTAAAGACATGCACAAGAAATAGTTAGAAGTCTTCATAGACTACTTGTGCGTTAACTCGACCTGGAGGAAACACTTAGACAAACTCCGAGCAGTCTTTGAACGGTGTCGCCTATATCGTCTCTCTCTCAATCCCTTAAAGTGCCAGTTCTGGGTAAAGCACGGATGCATCCTAGGGCACGTGGTGTCGAAGAACAGTATTGCCACAGACTTTTCGAAAGTCAGGGTCATTGTTGATCTTCCACCCCCAACCAACTATAAGGGAGTTCAATGCTTCTTAGGACATATGGGGTATTATCAGCGGTTTGTGCTGAATTATGCATAGATTGCTAGACCTTTGTACAAATTGTTGATTATATTTGAATGGACTGAAGAATGCCAATGCGTATATGAGGAATTGAAAAAGGCTCTCATCACAGCACCGATTCTACGAACCCCAGATTGGACCATTACCTTCCACGTGCATATTGATTCTTCGAAATTCGTTGTGGGGGCAATGTTGTGCCAACCTAGTGTAAACAAAATCTTGACTATCCAGTGAGCTTTGCTAGCAAAAAAATCACTGAGACCAAGATGAACTACTCAATGACAAAAAGAGAAGGTCTGGCCATGGTATTTTCCGTAAGAAATTTTGGCATTATTTATTAGCCACGCCTTTCACTTTCTTTGTTGACCATCAAGCCTTGCTATATTTAGTAAACAAACCTTGTGCTACTATAGGATGCATAGCTCGATGACTCCTTCTACTTTTAGAATTCAACTTCTCCGTGGTTGTACGAAAAGGAAAGCAACACTACATGGTCGACCGCATGTCGTGCATCCCCACAGGAGAGGTTGCTAGACATAGCATCGCCGATGAGTTGCCAGACGCACACTTGTTTAGCCTATCTGGCAAGAGATTTATTTCGAGCCGACTTGACGCCATATTGGGCAGACGACATAGTCCAAGTGCATGAGCATGGACTACCTAAACGACCGATAGAGAAAGCCCGACTTAGGCAACTTATCCTCAAGATCCAACCCTATCAGTTGATAGTAGTCGGCAAGACAGATTGTTGTCTAGATACGTATGTGAGCATGAGATGCACAGCACGCTCTTAGAGGTGCACAACAGAATTGCTAGAGGACACTTTAGCAGAGATACGACAGCGCGTGCAAGGTACTGCAGTCTCAACTGTGGTGGCCCATGTTTTTTCGCGATGCAACACGATTCATTAAGCAATGTGACAAGTGTCAGCGGACAAAGGTCCCAATTCACAAGGATCGAATGGAGCTAACCCCAATAATTGCATGACAACCCTTCAAAAAATGGAAAATTGACTTCATTGGACCCATTAGTCCTGTGACACAGTCCTCGCAAGCCAAGTACATCATTGTAGCCCACTGACTATCTAACGAAATGGACAAAATCAAGAGCTACGAGAAAGAATGACGTTGTTTCTATGGGAGTAGGTAATCTCACGATTCGGCTGCCCCATCTAACTGGTTAGTGACCAGGGCACACACTTCATTAATGAAGTGATTGCGCATCCTTGTTAACCCCAACACGAAGAAAGCAAAAGAAAGCGGAAAAGGCGTAGGGAAAAGGCGGAAAAAAAGGCATCCCGACTGAAGAAAGAAGAGGAAAAAAGACAAAAAACACAAGGGCAACCTTAAAAGTCCAAGGCAAATGCAGAAGGGGAAAGGCGCATTTTAAAATAAAAAGGCGCACCCTGAAATCTTGTAAAAGAGCGCCGGGCTCTCACCCGTGCAATTTGTAAATGTAGACAGGCGGTGGAAAGGAAGCTAGGAGGATAGACGGACAATGAGAAAAGGGGCCTAGGCTAATGGCCGGCCATGTAAAAAAAAGGGGGATGACCGCCCATGGAAATTAGGGCATGTATATAAAGTTAAAAAGTGAATGAGAAGCTCATTCTTGTGTGTGGCAAAAAGTAGCTCTCCTCTTCTTCTTCTTCTTCTTGTTCTTGCTTGCTTGAGCTTGTGCTTGAGAGAGGGAGTGTGAGAGTGTGAGGGAGTGAGTGTGTGAGGGTGAGGGACCGTGGGGTGGAGAAGCTCTCCATCTTCTCCTCTCTTTTTCTCTTCTCTTCTCTTCTCTTGTCTTGCTCGCGGCAATGGAGCTTGGAGCTTGGAGTGGGAGGATCGAGCTTGCTTGAAGCTTACACTTGGATCGTGGAGCTACCGAAGTGCGCGGGAGAGGAGGTAACTCGAACCGCACGGAGGTAAGCTCACTACACCCCAACACGAAGAAAGCAAAAGAAAGCAGAAAAGGCGCAGGGCAAAGGCAGAAAAAAAGGTAGCCTGACTGAAGAAAGAAGAGGAAAAAAGACCAAAAACACAGAACAAAGCAAAAGAGATAGGAGACAGAAGGAGAAGAAAGAGAAATTAAGTAAGGAAGAACAGGCTGACATCAAAAAAGCTAAAAAAGAGTCTCGAAGGGCCGAGGAAGAAAGGAGGAGGAGGAGCTTGCCAGAATAGGAGAGGATTCGAAGAAGGTGGAAGAGGACAGGAAAAGGAGGGCAGAGGAAGAAGCCGAGGAGCAGCGACTCAAGGAACTGGCCAAAGTGGCGGAAGCTACCCGAAGGTCGGTGGAAGAGAGCCATGGGGACAGAGAACTCAAACCCACAAGCCCTGGCCATAAAGCCAAGGCCAGCGCAAGTGTGGAAGTAGCACTGGTGGTCGTAGGCAAGGGCAAGTCCCTCCTACATCCACTCCCTCCCTCCTTTGTGCAACAGCTGAAATTACGACCGCAACCGCTGCACAACCCACGCCTCCTCTCGACGCGGCATAGCTCATGACCATGGTGTAGATGCTACTGAGCAAGGGGGCCGAAATTGTCCTTGAAACTCGATTAAAAAGGCCCGTTGCCGCAGATGCAGAGTCACGGCAAGACCCCAAACGATAAAGGCTGGAGGCATCGACTACCACGCCCAATACTCCCATACCTGCCGCAGACTATGACGCATATGTGGCCGAGTTACTGACACAACTGGACAAGGCAAAAGAAGAAAAGAAGGTGGCCCTACTGGAACTAGAGAAAGAAAAGGAGACGTCAGCGGTCCTCAGGCTAGAGGTCTTAAGGCAGGAAGCTAACATACGGAGAGAGATAAAGGCCCTGCAAGACCAGCTAGAAGAGAAAATGAAGGAAGCCCAAACCAATGAAAGCCGCCTTAGGCAAAGGCTGGAGGATGAGGAGCAGAGCCTGTGGTAGAACAAAGGAACCTAAAACTATTGATGTGGCAATACAGTGATCTCCAGCAAAGGGTGGCCCAAGTGGAAAAGCTCTACCGGGAGGTTCAAGAAGGCGAAGCCACTGTTCCACAAGAACATGTCGCGGAGCCCCAGTCATGGCACGAGCAAGAAGAACAGAACAGGCTAATCAAGGAAATCGAATTCTTGAAAAATGAAGGGCCGGGGGTCTCAGCAGCTGAAGCAAAACGACTGCAGGATGAAGTGTAGAGCTTGCAAGATGCGCTGGAGACCTCCCAGGAAGACATGGAAGCCCTCATGGCCATGACCTTTAATCAGAAGAGGCTGTTCCGTGCTGAAATCTAGAGCCTGGAACAGTTGGTACAAGAGAAATCAGAAATCCTGGCCGAAGCGCACCACAGGCTCAGCATTGTTGATCAAGCAAGAGGGATCGCTGAAGAACAATTCACTTAGAAACTAAGAGAAAGAAACCAGTTATGGTTTTTATCAAATGAGCAGCAACAGGTATTAAGCACCCTGGTGGGCCAGCTAGAGGAACAAAGGCAAAAGATGGAGGAGAGAGCCATGGAGTGGGAAAGAAAGAACTTTGACAGGGTGAGGGATTTAACAGAATGCCTTGCGGTGGCAGAATGTGAAAGAATGCTAGCCGAAGCTAGGGTTGAGGCTGCAGAGATAACCACTAAGACCCAGCGACAGGCCTTTCTCAACACGGTGCTCCACGTGACGCAAGCCGAGGGCGATGATACAGTGGAACAGGTAAAAAGAAAGTTGGAGCTAAGCACCCGGGTGCTAAGATACGGCCTTCAAGAGCGGGAGCTTCCAACAAGTACAGGAATAACTAAAGAGTAACAGTTCTACTACCTGCGCTATACGGGCCTTTCCACTGCGGAGCTCAAGGAGTTGGGTTTTTAGGAGCAGGAGTAGCCACTGCCACCACCACCAGTTGTTCCTCCTGTGATAGAGCGAAATGTCGAAGAGGGCCCAAACTTCGAGCAAGATGATGATGAAGAGCCACAAAGGATGCCGAGTCCGCCTCAACCCGAGATCCCACAGGAGGAACCTGCCGATGCCGAGCTACCTGAACACATAATTGCAGCAAGGAGAAGGAGGCAAGAGTTAGCAGAGGAGGCCCAACGCCGAGCGCGCATACTTCCACAACAACTTCCTGAGGAGCCCATGCCATTGAGAAATGATACACATCCTGTAGATTGGCCCCAAGAGTTGGTCATATGGCGCCAGAGAGAGCTACATAAGAGGCCATTCGAGCTTTCATTCGCTTTTCCACACTCCCTGGACCGGGCCCTACCTTTAGGAGTCGTAGCCAAGATCAAAGATCTGGCTAACGAACTCGCAAACAGATGGATGGAAGAGAGAAGCATGATAATGACTAGGTGGAGACAAGAGCCATGAGAATACTGGGAAGACAAGGTTGGTCTGGTTCCCAAATCCATCCAAGGCTACAAGGCATAGCCGAAATGGCGGAGGAGGATTCGGGACACCAATTTTGATGCCTGGACCGCATTTTGTAGCTCCCTCCCCGAAAAGCGTAATGATCCCATCTACATGCCCTACCCCCATAGGCATGGAGTGGATTACAACAGAGATTTGCATGGGGATTTTGACTTCCCGAGAATCTATAATGTAAATGCTAGAAGCCCGGAGGAGTGCTTAGTAATTAGGGTAGAAGATATGCTTCCCTCCATAAATCGTTTCCTTGTAGATTTCTCTTCCTGCCCCGACCAACATTCTTAACCACTTGTAATTACCTCCGACTTCTCAAATTCCTGCTACTCCAGAAACCGCAGAGGAAGCCCATCTCCCTCCACTCTTTTTTGATCTTAACCTAGGAATAGATAGTAGAGCCATGACGAGGTTGATGATGCACGCTATTCTCCTCCCAGCCTTCCGCTTAAAGCTATTAGAAAATATGAGTGACACCCGTTTTGCAAGGTGTAATCACCCCTTTTTGTCCACCACTCCTCTAAGAGCTAGAGCCAGTATTAAGGAATACCTACAAAGTCGCGCATTTTTATCACAATGCCTGCGATCGCCCCGTGACTAAATAGGTGCCCCATACCTTGCCCAATGTACTCTCCCTCATTCACCAAAAAAAAAAAGAAAAGAAAAGAAAAGAAAAGGAAAGAAAAGAAAAGAATAGAAAAGAAAAGGAAAGAAAAGAAAGTGCTTGCAGTCTTCATTCACTATTATGATGCACCATACTCACTGCATCTAGAGTCCTCTCTAGCCCCTCCCCCACTTCACACTTAGGGCACATCAAGGGCAGGACTTTCAGACCTGTCACCTTGAGTTTTGCACCGCACCTCAGAAGCCGCACAAACTGGGTCCTCAAGTGTGGGACATTACCAAGGGCTTGCCCAAGGCTAGACCCATCTCCCAGTTCCACTAGCACGGGCACCATGCACTACACAGTGAGACAGACACACCCCCTAGGAAGTGCACCACTTTTCTTGCAGGTTATGTTTATGTTTCAAGAATGGGCTGCTTGGCTGAAGGCGATCATCTACTACATCCTCCAATGACAAGGATTTTTTCCAGAAGTCGGACATGACCCCATTACTGCAACTTCAGGAGCTTCGCTGCGAAGGTTTCAATGGCTCAATAGATTTCATGTTGACAACCATCCGCCTAATGATGGGCTGCCAGTGGCATAGATCTTGGAACCTCACCGTCCGATGATCCATGCCCACTGCCTCAAGATCTACGGATCGCTTATTAGCACCACAAGCCTGAAGACTTTCAACTCAAAACTGAAGATCCTCTACTCCCAGACAAGGGTTTTTAGCCCAGGCCACGGCTTTTCAAGGCAAACAGCATTTGGGGGGTTTCTCCAGAATAAATCCCTCCAATACCATCCTCCTAAGGGACTGCTTATTGTTTCAAGCGTTTCGGATACTCAAAAGACGACCGGCTCCATAGGGGTGCCAGAATAGTGAGAAAGATGCCGAGAATCGTCAAGAAGACTAAAGCACGCTGGAATCTCTCCTGGTCATCTTCATCAAACTCCATCACCTCTCATTCACAAGCCTCAGTGTCCTCTACCCACCAGTTACACCTAGCAATAGCATCATCTATCCCACTACTTCCCACCACAGTGCCTTGGGATTGGCACTCGTCTAGGAGGGGGGTAATGTTAACCCCAACACGAAGAAAGCAAACGAAAGCGGAAAAGATGCAGGGCAAAGGCGAAAAAAAAGGTAGCTCGACTGAAGAAAGAAGAGGAAAAAATACCAAAAACGCAAGGGCAACCTTAAAAGTCCAAGGCAAATGCAGAAGGGGAAAGGCGCATTTTAAAATAAAAAGGCGCACCCTGAAATCTTGTAAAAGAGCGCCGGGCTCTCACCCGTGCAATTTGTAAATGTAGACAGGCGGTGGAAAGAAAGCTAGGAGGATAGACGAACAATGAGAAAAGGAGCCTAGGCTAATGGCCGGCCATGTAAAAAAAAGGGGGATGACCGCCCATGGAAATTAGGGCATGTATATAAAGTTAAAAAGTGAATGAGAAGCTCATTCTTGTGTGTGGCAAAAAGTAGCTCTCCTCTTCTTCTTGTTCTTGCTTGCTTGAGCTTGTGCTTGAGAGAGGGAGTGTGAGAGTGTGAGGGAGTGAGTGTGTGAGGGTGAGGGACCGTGGGGTGGAGAACCTCTCCATCTTCTCCTCTCTTTTTTTCTTCTCTTCTCTTCTCTTGTCTTGCTCACGGCAATGGAGCTTGGAGCTTGGAGTGGGAGGATTGAGCTTACTTGAAGCTTGCACTTGGATCGTGGAGCTACCGGAGTATGCGGGAGAGGAGGTAACTCGAACGGCACGGAGGTAAGCTCACTACACCCGTAGATATGGATGGCGCGTCGGTTATGTGAGAGGTAGCCATTTGTGCTCGGCTTGGAACGCTTGAAACAATAAGCGATCCCTGGGTCTTGGCAGTTGAGTGAAAGCTCCCACAATCCTCTATCCACCTTTCTAATTATCCATTGAAAATCCTGGCCATACTACCCTCAAGAAAATGGCCATGAGAAATCCACAAATAAAATTCTAGTAAACGTCCTGACCAAGGTAGTCTCTGCTTCGCGCACTGATTGGGATAACAAGTTGATGGCAGCCTTATGGGCTTACCGTCGAGCCTATAAAACGGTTGGAGGCTAGACACCTTTTAGGTTGACCTATGGAATTGAAGCAATTCTACTTGTAGAGTTCTTCGTTCCTAGCTTGAGGATCACACTTCACGAATTATGGGAAGGGAAGGAGGCATGGACGGAACATCTAGTTGAACTCGAATGTCTCTTGGAAACTCGACTTCTAGCTACCCATGCACTCATATGCGAGAAAGCACGACGCAAAAGCTCATTTGACAAGCATGTCAAGCAGGGCGACTTTGAACATGGAGACTTAGTGCTCTTGTACTCCATTAAGGGGCATAAACAGAAAATGAATTTTAAAGGTCTAGGGCCTTTCAAGGTTCGTGCCATCAGCCAAACTAGTAATGTCAAATTCGAGACTCTGGAAGGCGAGGGCATAGGCTTCTTCAATGGCAGTCGCATCAAGAAGTACTACCCTCCCACACATCCTCTGCATGAACCACCAAAGTTAGAACCCCCTATCAAGGTACGAGTAGCCACAATCATGGAGATTGACGATGAAGATGAGGAAGCCGTAGAACCTGCTTACTTCCGCATCACAGTCACTGCCAAGCAGACATGCACTTTCAATGCCTTGATCAATGAGGGAGTAGAATTCAATGTCTTAACCCACGATCATTGGACCCACATTGGTAAACCACAATTACAACCCATTACTACCAAACTAAGCCCATATGGGGGCCAATCATACGCACTCTTAAGGAAGTGAAAGGCCGCAGTTTCTATCGAGTTTGAGAGCATACCAATGATCTTTTACATGTTGCCAAACACTAAAGATGTAGGCATGGAGTCACTGCTAGGTCGAACCTTTAAAAAGCAAGCTCATTGCAATGTTGATTATGAGTCGTAGCGTATCCACCTAGCCATTGGCAATGTCTGCATAGTCGTAGCTTTCAGCAAGGGTTATGTGACTTCTACGAGATCTGCAAGGCTATCGATAGAAACACATGCAGCCAAGTCTAAGGAGGGGGGTTGTGACTTGTTACAACTTGCCAAGCCTCTACACCAGCAACTTGCTATGGCCAAAGCCAATGCCCATGAGCCCTAGTTCAGATGGGTACCTAAACATTAGAGCCTGCCACCGAGGAGCAATCGGCCACGCCTTTGCAAGGCTAAGAACACAACTTCAAAACGTAGGAGGCCAAGACAAAGCTATAGACAACGACGTATGGTCAAGCCGCGATGGGTTCCTAAGACCCTATTGCAAGTGCAAGGCTGTTATGAGGGTAATGCTTGGATATGGATCCCTAAGGCTAAAATAGCCAATGGCATTGACCAAACGCCACCCTCATGCTTAACCATACGTAGCCATACAACATGTCAAGACCTAAAGCTGCACAAGCCTTGAGACACCAAGCCCATAGAATCACAACTGATAATGCCCACGAAGATTGACCAAGTCTATTGGCTCAAATCTCAGCTTGCTACTCCCAAACCAGCACCACATAACTCTACCAAGACTCAGGAAGCTGCATCTACCAATAGTAATGCCCCATTAGTAGTCCAATCCCCGCCCATTGTGCGAGGGACCCAACCACAATCTCAAGAACAATCAAAACTGCAACCATCTCTCTAGTTCTATCAAACCCCAACCACCCCGCAGGCCTTAGATCCTCCTATGAGCGGAAATCATTCTTGACACTGGCCACAGATCTAGCTGAAGACATAGGAGATGACGTGATTACTTGCCTTAGATGCTTAGATGTGGCATTGTCGTTGGCTCTGAGCTATGACCGCTTGGACTTGGACCTATTGCAAGATCCCTTAGCAATTGAGGTTCATACGATGTCTTGTTCATGGGACACATTCGAATTCGCATTCATCAAAGCACCCCACTTAGCTGCTACAGAGTTGCTCAGCACTAAGATATCTAGAGAGCAAGCCATCAAACAATGTCTCATTACGTCATACAATAAGCGAGCTACTTTTGCTATCACTGACCAAGAAATCGAGGAGTTGAAATAGCTTGCTGAAACTGAATCCATATTCTTACGAAATTGGTACGATCTTAGATTGTAATGAGAACTCGAAGGGTGCCGAATAATGACCCACACTGAGCAACGATGTGCAATCAAGACATCGGAGTATGACCTAACTTATGTCGCTCCAACCTCATATAGGGTGTTAACAACTATTTGTGGCCGACCCATGGAAGAGCACATCAAAGGACACCCTTACCTTGATCACCTCCTGACCAAGGAAGAGCTACATATTGCTAGCCGTGTCGATTTTGGTGACTTCCTAATAGATGTCCTTACTTATATCACACACGTAGGCAACTAACCCTTCGATTTGGACCATGAAGCTCAGTTGGAGTACAATCCAGACTTCTATGCTTGGCTCATGCGAAAGTAAACACTTGACCCGTACGCTGAATGCCCTTGGCCCGCTAGCCTTCAATCCTAGGAAGGATTCTTCTCAAATCCGGAAGGGGAGGGGGTAAGGTGAGTCAAATTAGAACCAATCAAAATCAAGCAAATGCATTAACACATAAGAAAAAACACACTGCTATGAAAACCTCAGTCTACACTTAAATGCAGAAAGGAAAGTAACATGTTAACTTGCGATTGAGGAAAAATGTCACAAAAATTTTGAAATAAAGGGTGAAAGACTGAAAGGAAAGTTTATGTTGGAGCTTAAATGTTTTCATTCAACAAACATGAAGTCTTTCTTTTCAGAAAATAACTGTTTTGGAGGCACTAATGAGAATGATGGTTCATGACAAGAACGAAAGATGCCGCAACAAGATCGTGTTCACCGACTCCCTTTCACAGAGGAGGAGAGGATGCAGTATGACATCGGCTTAGAAAACCGTGCTTATAATTAGCTGAAATTCCGCAGTATCCACACAACCTTGAGAAGGTGGTAGCCAAGGAGGAGGCTGCAAGGAGAGCAGTGGAACAATGTAACCTCTCAAAGTACCTAGAGAAGTTTGCGCAAGAGCTTGATCACACAAAGTGTGTGGAATTTCTGAGAATGTACAACCCCAATCAAGAATGCGAAATGGTGACTATAGGAAGAGGGGAGAATACTAAACAGGTGTAGGTGCCATTGAACTAGGCCTTGGTGGAGAAGGCACTAGGGTTGGAACCTAAGGTGGAGAAGAAACATAAGAGAGATGTGTATGCTATGGTAAATATAAAGAGGAAGGATGTTTTGACAAACGAGGGCATTAGCATACAAGATATTCCCAATGTTGAGGCTGCATGCAGGAAAAATTGGTGCACTCACTCTTCTCCAGCCAGCGCCTTAACTCCCTCATGCATCGAATCAGTGTGCATGTGCTGGAGAATGTGGCAGCCCACACCTTGGAAGAGATAGACTAGAACAATTATGTGCGCATAACTATAGACCAAGCAGCCAAAGCACTAGCCCTGGGCAGTAGAGAGGCAAGTGGAGAGTCCCCAGTCTCTAAAAGTATTGAGAGGAAGAGACCTTCCTCGAAAGCCTCTTTCATCGGATATGGAAGCATGCTGACAGCCATCATCTAGGAGGCTGTAAAAGAAGCTTAGCAAAGGAGAAGAAGGAGAGGATGAGACTCCAGATAGGTCACCGATCCATCAGGAGAAAGAGCTATCGAGCAACAGGACAGAAACTAAGACAGAGAAGGAGGATCAGGAGGCTCAATCCAAAAGGAAAAAAGCAAAGAAGGCCACTAAAAAGACATCTCAGAAGAAGAAATAGGATGAGGGTAGGAAGAAGAAGGAAAAAGAAGATCTAGAGAGAGCCAAAAAGAAATCCCTAAGAGAGGCTGAAGAGAGGGAGAAGAAGAAAAAGTGAGAGGCAGAGGAATTGAAAGAGGAAGACAAAAAAGCCAAGAAGGAGTCAGAAAAAGAGGCTGAAGAGAGGAAGAAGAAAGAGAAGGAAGAAATTGAAAAGCTAGTAGAAGAATGAGGGAAAATAGAGGAAGAGAGAGAGAGAAGAGCTGCAAAAAAGGAGGCAGAGTTGAGGAGAAAGGAGGAGGAAGACATGGCCGAAGCAATTCACCAATCCATATAACAGCAAAGTCGACTCGATGACCTAGGGGCTTTAAGTCCGCCTAGGGATGAAAGACCTAGCTCAAGCACTCATGTACCCGAAGTCATATCGCCTGTGGTCATCAAAGGCAAGGACAAGGCTCCCATCCATCCCATCCCACCCCTCTTGGTGGCCACCGGCGAGGCAAACACTCTCACTCCAAGCATCCCTGCTAGTGCTAATGTAAACAAATTTGTGGCTTGGATGCAGTACTTCATTAATAAGGAAATGACCCAAGGAAAGAGTGCGGAGACTATGGCCGCTGGGCAGAAAAGACCGGCCACAGATGCTGAGTCTAGGCAAGATCCGAAACGCCAAAAGGTGGAAGTTTCGACCACTCCAATCCCTACTACTATGACACCACCGTGATGAATATGTTGTTGAGCTGCTCTCTTAGCTCTGCTAGAGAAGGAAAATGAGAAAAGAAAGATAGCGGTGGCCGAGTTGGAAGGGGAAAAGTAATTGGCAGCAACCTTCCAGCTTGAAAAGATAAAGCAAATAGCTATGCAACAAAAGGAGATATCTGATCTAAAATAGGAACTAACGGCCAAAGATGACAAGGAGGAAAGCTGGCGGCAATGACTCGAAGATGAAAATCAAGAGCTAGTGAAAATGCAGAGAGAGTATAAACTTTTAATCACCCAATATGACGATTTGGTAGCAAAAACAAATTGGATCATACAAGGTATGGAAGAGTTTGCCGCAAGGGAAGAAGAAAGGAAGCAAGAAGAAGAGCAACACCACAGAGAGATGGAAACCATGGCCAAAAAGTTGAGCCTTGAAAAAAAAGCACAGGAGAGAATGAGCAAGAAATTGGAAAATCAGGAGCAGAGACTCATAGCCCTGGTATAAAGACAAGGAGAAAGTATGGAGGAGATGAAAAAGAGAGTCGAAGAGTGGGCAGGCCAAAATAAACAAAGAGTGAAGACCTTGGTGCGTCGCCTGGCTCTTGTGGAAAAAGAGAAAGTCCTAGTAGAAAGTAGAGCAGAGGCAGCCCAAGTGGGCTTCAATACTCAACAACGAGCTTTCCTAAAAACTCTGATGGATCCACTCACACAGAGGAAGGGGAGTCCCTTGAGGTGGTAAAGAAGAAGCTGAGCATAGCACGTAGAGCTCTACAAGCACAGCTACACATGCCACCACAACCCGTTGCAGTTGGGATGAGCCTTGATGAACAATGCAAGTACCTATTGTTGGCCAGCCTAACCCCCCTAGAGACTGATGCACTGGGGTTTGTAGAGGAGGTATAGCAAGAAGATCACCAAAGGGGTGAAGCTTTGTTGACATGGGAAGATTCGAAGAAGAAGTGATCCCACAACCCCTTCACCCCACTCTGAAGAACAACATCACTTCACAAACACATCCCCAGAAAGAAAAACCGCCCTGAGGGAAAAGAGAAAGAAAATGGTGGAAGAAGCCAGACAGAGATTGAGGGCCAAGCCTATGGCACAGCTGTCCGCACCTCTTCTACCATGCCCAGGTGACATGCCAGCCAACTTCCATGCAAAACTCGTAGTCTGGGAGAGACAAGAAAAAGAGAAGCATCCCTTTAACTTCAGCTTTCTCCTTCCCAATGGCCTACGCAGAGTCCTTCCCCTTAAAGTAGTGGAAGAGGTGATCGGCGTTGGAAGCCAGTTAGGCCAACAATGACTGGAAGAAAGAGAGAAGAATCCCACCCTCTGGGGCACCAAGGATGCGGAGTATTGGAAAAATAAGGTTTTTGAAGTGCCTCGGTTTGTGCCCAGATAAGAGTGCCAGCCACTACGGCGGAGACACATTTGCGACAACAATGTGTTCTCTTGGAGGGCTTTTTGTAATACCCTCCCCTCCTCTAAGAGAAACAACCCCACTTTCATGGCGTATCCTCGTAGGGTAGGCATTGATTTTGATACAAACATCCATGGTCGCTATGACTTCCCCATCATATATAACCCTTGTACTACTACCTTAGCACAAGCCCTCACTTGCACCTCGGACAACCTAGATGCTACCATGACCCGCTTCATTGCTCACTTCTCCTCCTGTCCCGACCCCGCCTTCATTACCACATGCAACTACCTTAGGTTATTAAAAATCTTACTTAAGCAGGATCCCACCCTGGCAGAATGTGGTCTCCCCCCACTCTTTTTTTATCCTAATGCCATAGATAGCTGTGCAATGACCCACCTAATGATGTGAGCTAGCCTTCTACCTTTGTTTTGCCTCGCTATTCTCTAGGATATGAGTGACATCCAATTCACCCACTGTAACCACCCATTCCTCTCCACCACCTCTCTCCATGTTCACTTGAACCTTAAGGGTTACATGAAGAGCTGGAAATTTTTGAGTCACTTGATTAAATCCCCTTCCCCACCATATTTTGATGATGATAACTAGTAATTCGCTGCTGCCTGAATCATGTAACTCAACAAGCCAAAAAAATAAAAAAATAAAAAAAAGAAAAGAGAAAGCCAAACACAAAGATAGCAAACAAATAACAATGAAAGGAGCACACGACATGTCCAAACACAAGTCACGACACATAGCTCACAGTCACTGTACCTAGGGGTCCTCAAGTTAGTCACACCTGGTGGCCTCAGTCGGCCAGCTCCGTTCTTAGCCCCCTTGCCCTTTTCGACTCCCCACTTCACGCTTAGGGCACCTCAAGGAAAGAGGACATACCTAGGGAGGTAACATTCACCTATGGTTAGACACACTGCACCTCCCTTTGCACAAATGGGGTCCTCAAGTGTGGGACATCACCTAGGCTTTCATGTGGTTAGACCCAACTCCCCATTCCACCAACACGAGCACAAAGCACTACACGGTGAGGTAGACACTCCCCTTAGGTAGAGCACTTCCTCCTTTCAGGTACAACAAGA
The DNA here is from genome assembly GCF_053477565.2 of Lygodium microphyllum. Lineage (NCBI taxonomy): Eukaryota > Viridiplantae > Streptophyta > Polypodiopsida > Schizaeales > Lygodiaceae > Lygodium > Lygodium microphyllum. Next base: position 112,000,569 of record NC_141141.1, read on the forward strand.
TGCTGCAAACCACTAACTTTGGAGGCCCCCATCATCCACTCGACACACCTTGGGTTCTCCATCCAAATCATTACCAAAGCTTCCCAATCAATGGAGTCCACATGTGGCCCTATCATCACCCCACCAGCCACTTGCCCAGAGCCTACCCTTCCACAACAAAGAGCTCGAAGTGACAAGGGACTAGCACCCGTCTCAGAGGGGGTAATGTTAACCTCAATCCGAGATGGCAGAATTACGAAGCAAAGAGCAAAAAAAGGATAGAAAAAGAGCAAATGCGCAGAGGCGGCCCCTAAAGCTAAGCTAAGGCAAAAAGCACAATTTTAAATGAAAGGCGCCTCAAATTACTCTAAAAGCTCTTGTAAAAGAGCACCGGGCTTCCTCCTGTGTCATTTGTAAAAGAATAGATGGGTGTAGGCTTAAGGCATGAGGCAAGAAGAGGGAAATAGGGAAAAGGACCTTGCCACAATCGGTGATGGGACCGAAAATGGACCGGCACTAGCTATGGCACTAGCCAGATCTCATGCACACAACAGACAACTCCACCACCACACGGCCTCGCGGGCCAAGAGCGTCTATAATAACTAAATGCACACTAAATACATCTAATATTGCGTTTGTAGCTAGATAAGAGTCCAATAGCACCTTCCCCAAAGCTCCTCAAAGGGGGTTATCCCACACATATTGGCAATAAGTGCCACATATCACATACATAGGAGGTACCCCATCGACTGATTGCCATGGCCCCACTATAGCTCTCCTACATCTTAGGGATTGACCCCTCAATGCGTTGCTCTTACATATAAACACATTTGTATAAGACTCCCCTCTTTTTTCAGCAAGATCCAGGAGATACCATGTTTCCTCACCAACAATTTTCCCCAAGAAATGAACGGCTAACCTACGACAAGGGGAATCTCACCCTCTCAAGCATGGGTCGAATATAATTCAAACAATTGCTATGCATTTCTAGGAGTTGATACCATACGTATGATCAATGCAATAGTGGATGTCTCATTGTGTACAAATAGTTATGTTTCGAAATCAGCCTATGTACTAGTATGCAAACAGTCTTTTCATGAATTCCAACTAATACGTATATGCTTCGTTGCAAGAATCTAGCACCAAGGTGGACCTTGTGCTACTAGATCCCTTATTTTCAAATAGGCCATTTTCTAAATACCATGCATAGAAAAAACAATCAGAATTTGTATTATTTCAGCCCTCAAATTGTTGCACAAAAGCCTCCTCCCCCTCACCGTTTAGGTTTTGCTTCGTTGCATAGGTGTATAGTGTTGGGGGTAAAGGTGCCTCCACCTAGCCGCCCGTGTATTACTACACTGACAGTCACTGCCACTGCACACTATAGGTGGCAAGCGCCCGTCACCTCACTTTATTTTTTATTCTTTTAGTGACAGTTTGAATAAAGGAAGGCCTGGTCACACATTGTGACTATTGGAGTTTCCATTTCCAGTCTCTCCCTTTCTTGCTCTTGCTCTCCCGCCATAGCTCTCGAGCCCAACCTTCGATCCGTCGCTCCCTTTCAACTGGTATCAGATCTTTGCTTTCTGACTCTTGAGCTTGATTCGTGGCATTCTCAGCATCCCATCGACTCCCTACTTGCATTGGGTCTCCTTCCCGGTAGCCATATCCGACTCCTTCGAGCTCCCATCACTCCCCGGCTTCCCGAGCACCTTCCTTATTACATCAGAGGTATTTGATCATTTTCTTTAGGGTTTACTTTAGTTCTCAGGTCTCACAGGCTGTAAACAAGATTGGGGCAGCCACCATTGAAGCTCCCTTGCTTCATATCTCACTTGCCTTTGAACAAGACTTGCTGGAGCTTGTTTGAGGCCTTCCTTGGCTTTAACCGGACCCCTCCGAAGCTTGGCTACCATTTTTTGCAACCCCAAGACCAGCATTTATAGTTGGTGGAATCACATAGCCCTCCCATATGTGTCTTCAGCATTGACAGTCACAACAGCAGCTCTCCCCCTCCATTGGCACTTGGAAAGGCTCCATTTCGGGCATATGAACATGCTTTGATGGTTGGTTTTGATGGTTGATGTGTTGGCATAGCATTTGGACTGATTTAACACTGTTTTGGGAATGTCATAACATTCCACATGCAGTTTATGACAGTGTTACATTGACATTTGATGCTATAGCTTGTTTGGCATTGTCATTTGATGCCTGGTTGGTCTCGTTTGATGCCCGGATGTTAGGGGAATGTATGCCTATTGTTTGGCAACCATTTGGAGCTGATTTTGGTGCTGAAATTCTCATTTTTGAACAGTAAATCACTATTGTACACAGTTGGGCTGAAGTCATTTTACTCATGTATACTTATGCCTATGCTTTTTGGGCTATGTTTCAGACATATATGGTGATGTATTGACACTTGGGTTTCGACATAGAGCTTGGTTTTGATTCAGGATCATTGGTTGATCTTGAGCTCAATTTGCAAAGCATTTGGATACTCCGTCTTGGATATACTTATGGCATGTATGTTGCTTATGTCTGACCGGTTTCGACATGCTTTAGCCTATGCCATTACTACATGCTAGTTACATTGTTTGGAGCCTATTGCTACTGGAGCTCAGTCTTGGCTTGACCTTGGATTCTCGGAGCTTACTTGAGCTATTTATTGGCTTGCTAGAGTTGTATCTTGGGATGTACTTGATGTCTTACATGCTTATGGATGCTACATACGGATGCTCTACTGCCTACATGTTCGGGATGTACTATTGATGTATTGTCTTGGACTTATGTCATTGGCACTGTGTCTTGCCTTGACTTGAGCTCTTGAGCTCGTACATACGGCTTTTGTGCCAGTGGGAGCATTCTTGAATGCTTATCAGACATTGAGCAGGTGGTACTTTTATGCATTGAGCCGTTACATGCTATTGAGCAGTTACAGACACTTGAGACTTTGGGACTTCTTACCTTTTGGGATGATACATCATATGTCTTGGTTCACTGTATGCTTGTGAGCTAAGTCTCAGTTTTGGATCCGTATCTTTGTGAACTGACACCTACTTGTGTCAAGTTTTGGTAGTGGCAGGAACACTTTGCCTCGTTGCTTGGGGGTGTGCCTACTCAGTGGTGGTAGATGTTTGTATGACATACTTGGGTGTTAGATTCATGCTTATCGACTGTCATATGCTTATGCTATGCCCGCATGATGCCGGCTTTGGTCTTGGCAGTATCTGATTGCCTTGGGATCCGATTTTGGCACTGTTAGCTCTCTTTTAAAATTTATTACAGAAAGCATATATGTATGGACTGACATGGATTTTTCATGTTGAAACACTCTGAAATGGTGTATTTTCACTAGTACTTGGTGGACAGTAGCTTTGGTTCCACTTTCTTTGCCATTTTTCCTCGATTTTGGTGATTTTTTGGTCATTTTTTGCAGTAAACAGCAAACTGTTTTGAATTGTCTACAGTCTTCTAGCTTGCATTATGGCGAGTTCGTCCACTGATCATGCTATTTTCAACATCACTAAGCTTGATGGTACGAATTACTCTTATTGGAAGAGCCAGATTTGGTAGGTGTTGGTGCACAAATCATAGGTCAAACCTTTGAGGTTAAGCGGGCATCCGCCTGCAACTATGCTAGATGAGGAATGGCTTGAGCTTGATGAGTTATGCAAGTCCACTATTGTATTGTCTCTCACAGAACAGGTTCACTATAATGTCTTTGAGGAAGAACAGAGTGCATGGCGGTTGTGGGAAAAGATAAAAAATCTCTATGACAAGAAAAGTCCAGCGATTCAGATGTATTGGGCTGAAGCAGCTTATGGATCTATGCATGAAGGAGAATGTGATTATGTCTGCTCACTTGAGCCAGTTCCATGCTATACTCAAGAACTTGACTTCGTAGGACATCACTTTTGCAGAGGATGTCACTCCTCTTTTCTTGCTTGGTACTCTTAATGAGTCATGGGATGTATTTCACACTGCATTATGTGCCTATAATGCTACCTTGAAATTATCTGATGTTGAGAGTGCTCTTCTGCAAGAAGAGGTTAACCATAAGAATTTGGATGCCTCTCGTGTGTCTCATGCTATGACAATTAGAGGCAGGAATGATGGATATGGAAAGCATGGCAGTGGTAGTGGTTGTGGACAGGATTTTCAGAAATCTCGGTCCAAGTCTCGTGGGAAGTCACGTAGCAAATCCCGTGGCAGGAATGCAAATGTTACTTGTCGCCATTGTGGGAAAAAGGGCCATATTAGGCCACAATGCCATGAATTGCGCAATGAAAGGTGCAAAGATAAGGGGAAAGACAAAGTGAAGGATAAGTCTTCTGATCGCGGCATAGTACTTGCAAAGTCTAGTGTTAAAATTGAAGAGATGAATGTTATGCAGCCTGAGAATGTTGATGATGATGATTATATCCTATTAGCTTCTTCTAGTGCTTCACAAATGATAGAGATACACTCTATGTATGCACAGTGTTGGCTCTTGGACTCAGTGCATCCTTTCATGTGACACCTTGCGGAGAGTGGTTTCATTCATACCGTACTGTTTCGGGTTCTGTGTTCTTGGGTGATGACAGCTCTCTTGATATTGTGGGCATTGGTGATGTTAGACTGCAGGTTCCTTATGGCAGCAGTTTTGTCATGCAGGATGTACATCATGTACCTGCTTTGACACACAGTCTCATGTCAGCTGGACAGCTTGATGACGCAGGATATCATGTATGTTTTGGAGACTCTGCATGGAAGATCACTCGTGGCAGACTTGTGATTGCGAGAGGTGCCAAGGCTGGTAGTCTCTACCCCTTGATTGTATCAGCTTCTTCCCTTGATCATGTTGTCTGTGGGTTCTATCCCACATGTATCTCTTTGGCATGCCCATTTGGGCCATATGTCTTTGAAGGGAATGAAAATGCTTTTTGGTTTGCAGTACTTACTGCCCCTTGATTATGCATGTTTTGATTCATGTGAGCATTGTCTTTATGGCAGGCAGACTAGGTCTACACATAAGAAGTCTGGTAGGCCATGCATGAGTGAGCCCTTGGAATTGGTACATTCGGATGTCTGTGGGCCCATGCCTTGTCAGTCTATGGGTGGTGCAAAGTATTTTGTTACGTTCATAGATGATTTTTCACGGATTGTTTGGGCTTATCCCATTAAGCTGAAATCCGATGTCTTGGCTGTGTTTCAGAGATGGCTTGCAATGGTTGAGAACCAGTCTGGGTATAGGCTAAAATGCCTAAGGACAGATAATGGGGGTAAGTATGTCTCACGTGCTTTTGAGCAGTTATGTGATGAGAGGGGTATTAAGCATTGGTTTGGCTGATCGGATGAATAGAACCATCCAGGATCATGTATGCAGTATGCTTAGCCATGCAGGCCTACCACAGAGCTTTTGGGCTGAGACAATTAGTACAGATGTGCATGTCATAAACAGATCACCCTCTAGTGGTTTGGATTTCTAGGTTGCAACCCTTCAGAGGCTATTGCATATATATGTCTTCATGTAGATCACCATGTAAAAACATAGTCTTTACATCCATCTGTATGAGCTCCATATCCTCAACTACAACCAAGCCCAAAATGGTTCTCAATGTAGTCATCTTGACTACAAGAGAGAAAATCTCATCAAAGTCAATTCCATGCTCCTGCTTGTACCCCTTTGAAACCAATCTTGCTTTGTACTTTGGTGAGGAACCAGAAGTGACCTTCATCTTGTAAACCCATTTGCAAAGGAGGTATGGACTGGAAAACCTCCCTCTTATGCGCATCTCCGTGTCTTTGGATGTGAGGCATGTTGCCATGTGCCCAGGGATAAGAGAAGTAAGCTGGATCCCAAGAGTGTCAAATGCATTTTCCTTGGTTATGGGGATGTAGGCGAGATGGGTTACCGTCTCTGGCATCCACAGGTGTGGAAAGTCATCCGCAGTCATGATGTAGTCTTCCATGAAGACAAAATGCATAGGCAACCTGAGAGAGTTGTTGAGATCCGCAGGGTCATATTTCAAGAGGAGCCGAGAGCTCCTGCACAGCTAGTTGGACAGCCTACAACTGCAGCAGATGCTCATGGTCAGGGTGTTGGACAGGCAACTGGGCAGGCAGCATAGCCGGTCTACTAGAGACAGACTTCCACCTGATAGATTTCAGCCCTTGATGCATTATATCTTGGTTACAGATGCAGGAGAGTCTTTCACTTATGATGAGGCTATGCACAGGGGTGACAGTCACTCTTGGGAGAGGGCTATGCAGTCTGAGATAGACTCCTTGCATAAGAATGACACTTGGGATTTGGTTTCCTTGCCTACGGGCAAGAAGGCTTTGCCATGCAAGTGGGTGTATAAGCTAAAAAGTACCCCTGGACACCCCAAGCTGGCATACAAGGCTAGATTGATAGCAAATGGTTTTAAGCATGAGCATGGTGTTGACTTTGATGAGGTCTTTTCTCTTGTGGTTAAGATGACCACCCTGCGCTTAGTCTTGGCTTTGGTTGCTCAGCTTGACTTGGATTTATACCAGATAGATGTCAAGATGGCTTTCTTACATGGGGACTTGCATGATGAGATTTATATGGAGTAGCCTAAGGGCTTTGGAGAACCTGGCAAGGAGCATCTAGTGTGCAAATTGAAGAAAAGTCTTTATGGCTTGAAACAGGCACCTAGGGAGTGGTATCATAAGTTTGATGCCTTTATGCAGTCACACGGCTACAACAGGAGTGCTATGGATCTGTGTCTTTACACGAAGAAAGCCCGTGATGGTTCTTTATTGATTTTGGTCCTCTACGTGGATGATATGCTGATAGAGCAGGGAAAGCTCATGATGAGATAGATGCTCTTAAGGCTCAGATCAAGAAGAGTTTTGAGATGAAAGATCTGGGACAGGCCGCTCACATACTTGGTATGCGCATTAGACGTGACAGGCATTGAGGACTCCTCTACTTGTCACATAGGGAGTACATTTAGAAAGTCCTTGAAAAGCGCTTCCGCATGCAGGACATAATGCCTATTGGCTGTCCATTGCCTTCTTATGTGAAGGTATCACAGGCTGATTATCTGCAGACAGATGAGCAGAGGGTCGATATGGCCAAGATTCCCTATGAATCCGTAGTGGGCAGTCTTATGTATGCCATGATAGCCACTCGTCCAGATATTGCCTTTGCAGTTGGTGTTGTGGCATGCTATATGGCTACACCTGGCAAGAAGCATTGGGATGTCGTGAAGGGTATCATGAGGTACTTGAAGGGCACTGCATATATGTGCATATGCTATGGTAGCCAGGATACAGGAGTCGTGGGGTACACTGACTCTAATTATGCAGGACATGTAGATAGTAGGAAGTCCACTTCTGGCTATGTATTCACATATGCTGGAGGTGTTGTTTCTTGGATGTCCAGGGTGCAGAAATGCATGGACCTTTCTACTACAGAGGCCGAGTATGTTGCAGCCACTGAGGCTTGCAAGGAGGCCATTTGGTTGGGTCATTTGGTTGCTGACCTTGGCATTGATGCTATCCCTATACTGCATTCGGATTCTATGAGTGCTATTCAGTTAGCCAAGAATCCGGTCTTCCATTCGAAGACGTAACACGTTGAGGTCAGGTATCACTTCATACGTGGGGTCGTTGAGGACAAGTCTGTTGATCTTGTCAAGATCTCGACGGGGACCAGAATCCTGCAGATTTGCTCAGAAAAGCCTCTCTACAGAGCGCTTTGCCTTCCTCAGGAGGTTGATGGGTGTGGGATGAGATGACGTCTTTCCTCATCCTGTTGTACATGTGTACATGTTGTACTGTCTTTTTTCTTTTTCTTTTCACTCCTCACTAGGGTAGATTCGCCTTTAAGTGGGAGGTTGTTGGGAGTAAAGGTGCCTCTGCCTAGCCGCCCGTGTATTACTACACTGACAGTCACTGCCATTGCACACTGCAAGTGGTGGGCGCCCATCATCATGACTTTATTCTTTATTCTTTTAGTGAAAGTTTGAATAAAGGAAGGCCCGGTCACACATTGTGACTATTGGAGTTCCCATTTCTAGTCTCTCCCTTTCTTGCTCTCGCTCTCCCGCCATAGCTCTCGAGTCCAATCTTCGATCCATCGCTCCCTTTCATATAGAGATTGTTTTTTCATGGTTTAATGTATAAAAAGAAATAAATCACACACTATGAAAAAAAGATAGGGAAAACTGAGGCCAAACCTCATGCTCTTCTTGATTCTCTTCTTGACTCTTCCCACATGAACCACTGCTTGGAAGAGAGAGAGGGAGGAGAGAGAAATACTAGTTTTTTATCTTCTGATTCGGGCAGCCATTGCAAAGACAGGCAATATGGAGCAAAGGAAGCAAGAAGATCACGCATCTAATCAGTTGGGGGTGTTATTCTTTGACCCCAATAGCATCTCCCTCTTGAAAACATTGCATAGACAAAGATGGCACCTTCATCTCCTTCACGGCCAAAAAAAATCCCCCCCTCAAAAATCAAATTTGAAGGGGCCCCCAAAAGTCACACTATTTGACATTTCCAAAGTCCATTTCCACTTGGCCATTTGGTCTCGGCCCTCCTTTCCGACCCAACTCCTGCATTTGGTCTCGGATTTGAAGTCTAAAAAATTATGGCAGTCCGTCTTAAAGTCCCACACTACCGGAGATCTCCAAATGTCTCGTTTGACAATCAGATAGATTATTAAAATTCCCCAACCGTCGCTCCGTGGGTCTTTAAAAGCACTTTTAGGACATTGTTGCTTAAAATCATGCTGATTGCAGCTGCCACCTTCGATGAAGTCTATTTTTCCCCTGAAATTTGGATTTTTTGGCTATTTTTAAGCACTTCTTAGTGTTCAAAAATCATATGTCATTGGCGACCACGGGATAGGGCGACTTAGAGTGTCGAATCCCATGAACAGATCTGCACAAAAACAATCAAAGGAAACATCAAGCTGATACAAAATAGATATGCATCAAAACACATCACAGCTCTCACCCTACCCCCTAACAAAACCAAGGCATGAAATCCACAAGGAGTAGGCCTAGCATAATTTGATAAGAGCCTAAGGCTAGTCACTAACCTACTGCCCCAACATAGCCAAGCTAAAAAGAACTATCAAAGAGGTCATCCTAAGTGGTGGTCTGAACTACCTACCTAAGGACAACTCAACTAGGAGCTCCTACTAGGCGAGGACTCCTATAGCCTGATCAACAAATATTATCTTTTAGCACATTGGTCCTTTAGCCTCTTATTTTCCATACTCGGGCGTATAAAAAGGAGGGAGCTAAGCGTAGTGACCCAAGGATAACAAGGCATCGGCCTCAGGTCCTGTCCTGGTACCCAAGAACCTACCAAGCCCTCGCGAGGCGACACTTAATCCTTTTCTAATGCTCACTTTTATTTTTGCTCCAACCTTCTCTTATTCTTAATTTTTCAGTTAGATGCCACCCCTAGGAAGACAAGGCATCGGCCCCGGGTCTACTCGTCCCGGGTACCTACCAGGCCTTCACAAGGTGATAAGCAACTGCTCAAAGATTTTTCTTTCTTTCCTTTTCTATATTTTTTTAAATAGGGGTTAGACCCCTTTTTACACACCTCTGTATATTCATAGATTTTCTCTCAGACATTTAGGGTTTTGCTTCTTTATATAATCATTTTAGTAGGCTTCTCTAACTGCCTCATACTAATAGGACCTCCTAGAATGGCCGCCTAGTAGGTTAGTAGAATAGGGTCACTAGAACTTCCTTCAAAAACATGTCTTTCAGTGCTTGACAATGCCTTTACAGGAGGCAATGACTACTCAGACCTCCCACAGACATACCGAACCTAAACCTGGAACCTCATGCCTTGATTTCTTGTCCGCAACAAACAAAAAGAAAGTACCCCCTTACACATGTATCGTTATTTGCTTAAGGGAAAAAAAACTCGGAAAGGGGACAAAACCACCTAGCATGGCCACAAGAAGCTCCTCTGCAACAAAGGCTCCCTCCAGCGACTTCATCAACCTGTATGATGCAATCACTAAAATAACAAACCATTAAACATACCTACACCAAACAGACATAGGGTCCTCTTGGTCTAAAGAAATAGCACATTTGTATTGCAAACTAACTAGCCCTCTTGGCCTAAAGAAATCAATCAAACCAGCTCTTATAGATCCCTCCTTGGAAGAAGGCAGATATACGAAAATACGCTCTATTCCAAGGAAAGAAATAGGGTTCTCAACCCCTAAACTAAATGCATCAAGTAGTGACCCATACCTCCTGCATATATATAGCAAGAGGCGTACACATAACATGTCGTTTTACCAACCTATGGGTCCAAGATAATAGTGGTAGATGGGTGTTGGCTACCCTCTGCATCACCCATATCAACCATCACCTGCCATATAACGCATGGTCTGATAACATTCCCCACAAACGACCAGGTCCTGTCTCATTATCAAGAGCAACATTCAGACTAGGACCACAGTTGAAGAAGAGGTCCTCTTCATAAGCAAAATTGGCTAGTGAATCCACAAACTGATTCCAAGAACATGGAATCAACTGAAGAGATACGCTCTCAACTTCATCAAGTAGGGTTATAACAGTTTGATGATACATATGAAGGCCAGGGTTCCGGACTATATATGTCTCATTGAGTTGATTTAAGATTAGCTGGGAATTCCCTTTTACTAACAATGATCAAATACCACCTTTCTTAGCAATATTTAGTCCTATAATCAAGGCTTTATACTCCGCCATGTTGTTAGTGAATCCTACCCCGAGATAAGTAGCTAATTTCATTGTAACTCTACATCGGGGATCTCGGATAACTACTCCAACACTCCCTTTTTTATTAGGGCCCCTGGATGCTCCATCAAAATATAATGTGTACGTCCACAATGGGTTTACACAGCCAGGCATCTAGAACTCCCCTATTCGTAATTATGATAGTCAAAATTCAACATATTGAGAGGATGAACTGATGGTTCCATCTCACCTTCATCATTAAAGACTATAGGGACGCTCGTCAAAATCTGCAAATAGTGATGACAAAAGACCTTAATCTCCCAAACGAATTTCCTTCATCTTGCTCAGTCACTTTATAGCCTTTACTCCACCAAATGAGCTTTCCATGATGATATCGATGCTCTAAGTATGGGTGTTCCAAATAAGGGATCAGTCCGATCCATCAACCTCTATCAATGTTTCCTTGTAGATGTTTGATCAATTGTGCATAGACCTGCAAGGCACTTATGTCATTAGCATAGTTAGAGATAATAAGGTTTAATCTTATTAAGATTAACCTTATTCTTAAACTCCACACCCTCAAGATTTGCCAATAATGCTATGGATTTATTCTTCCCAATCCAGAAAATCCTATAAGGACCGTCCCATTTGGGCTCCAGCTTTCCTGGAAATAATTCTCTACATGCATCATAGTACAACACTAGCTTTCCTTTCTTAAAAGTGTATTTTTTTACTTTTAGGTCATGAAGTTGCTTCATCCAACGCTTGGTCACCTCCTGATGTAGCAAGCTCTACAATTTAATCTCATCGAGGTGTGCCAAAGTCGTAAAGTGCTCTAAGAGGGCATCCCCATCACCTAAAGAATGATTGATCGCGAATCTTATCGTCGGCAGCTCGATCTCTAGAGGTAGGATGCACTCCTCTCCATATACTAGCTTGAATGGGGTGTGACCAGTAGCTCATTTGAACATCGTATTGTATGCCCACACTACCACATACACCTTTTTGTCCCAATCTCATTTATTTTTCGATACTACCTTAGACAGAATGCCCACAAGCTGCTTGTTGGTACTCTCAATCTGCCCATTGTCTTGTGGGTTATAGGGGGTTATTTTTTTATGCTTGATGTGCCAAGCCTCAGTCATGATTTTTATCACTTTGTTCAAAAAATGCGTCCCCCGGTCTGATACTATTTCTTTTGGCGGACCAAATTGACATACTATTTGCTCTAATAGGAAACTGGCAGTTTCATTTGTATCATATTTTCATGTTGCACATGCTTCCAACCACTTAGTAAAATAATCAGTCGCAATGATAATATATATTTTTGGTGCAATGGATGATGGAGTAATAGGGCCCACAAAGTCGATCCCCCACTTCTCGAACGGAAGGATCGCCATAATAGGAGTGAGTGGTCGCTTCCTATTCTCTCGGCTATCATGTTGTTGACAGATGTCACATCTTTTAACGTACTTGAATGCATCCTAGAAGATGGTGGGCCACCAATATCCCACCCTCAAGGCTTTTTGCGCAGCTAGCTGCCCAGCAAAATGACCTCCGTAAGCAAAGTCATGGCACTCTTCTAAGATGAAAGGGACCTCATCAAGCATTACGCATCGACAGTAGATATTGTCTACCCCTTGCCGATACAACGTGCCTAAAATTACTATGAATTTTAAAGCCTATTGCTTGATCTTTCACTTTTCTGACTTCGATAGGCCAGCTCCAGTCTCTCCTGTTGACAAATAATGCGCTATTGCCACATACCAGGAAGGAATAGATGCAATGTCAATCTTGAACAATGAGTCCCAGTCACTGCCTTCAACGAGAGCTTCCTTTGGCTCCCCAAAGTCCACAAGGCACTCTATGATACCCTGCAACCTAGGTGGCTTGCTCTTAACCTCATAGTCAAACTCCTGCAAAGTGATTAACCACTTTGCCAAATGGTTGGGCAGTTGTAGCTTATTCATCAATAGTTGTAGCCCTTCTGCCTTTGTATAAAGGATAACCTTCTCATAAAGGATGTAGTGCCTGAACTTTTTAGTCACAAAGACCATCGCAAGGCACAACTTTTCCATATAAGTATAATTAATTTAGGATACATCTAGCTTCCGACTGTCAAAAGCAATCGGGTGATACCGCTTCTCTTCCCACATCTGTGCTAAACAACAACTAATGCTATGCATGGTAGCTGCTGAAAAGATATAAAAAATTTCACCCCTCTTCGGTGCTTTCAGCATAGGTGCTCTTGCGAGTTCCTGCTTTACATCCTCAAAAGCCACCTTACAAGGGTCACTTCACATAAACAAATAGTTGAAGGATAACAGATTTGTTAATGGCAATGTTCTTTTTGCCAAAGCATTTATGAACCGTAGATAATATCCAACTGATGACAGAAAGTTATGAACTTCTTTGGGGGTACATGGCGGACTCATAGCGACAATAGCTTTGATCTTTTCAAGATCCGTCGCAATCCCTATTGAGCTAACTACATAGCCCAGCAGGAGCCCATAAGGTACGCCAAAAACGCACTTCCTCGGATTGAGAGCTATGCAAAATTGTCTGCATCGCTCAAAACATTTTTGTAAAATAATCAATTGCCTTTCTCTCATGGTGGTTGCCCCTAAATCATCAATAAATACCTTCAGCTCCTCAGGGGAAATGTCACCAAAGGTCTTATCGGTAGTTCGTTGCCAAGAACCAGGTGCATTACATAGACCAAATTCCATCACATGATACGCAAAGGTCCCGAAGACTGTTATGAATGTCATTTTGAGCTTATCCTCTTCTGCAATTGCCATCTGATTATAGCCTGCAAAACAGTCCATGAATGAATATATCTCCCTACCCGCCAATTGATCCAAAATCTGGTCGTTAAAGGGAAGTGGGTAGTAATCCTTAACTGTTTGCTTGTTCAACTCTCGAAAGTCCACACACAGCTGAATTTGATTATTTTCCTTCTTCCTGATCACAATTGGTGAACACCATTCAGTGTGCTCCACATGGAAGATCAAACCCACTTTTCATATTTTTTGTAACTCCTCGAATAGCCCATCCCGCAACTCAAACGACATATGCCTAACTTTCTGTTGCACATGACGGCTTCTTTCCTTCAATGGAATCATATAGACAGTGTGGCTGGGAGGAATGCCCCTAAGTTCATCATAACTCCAAGCAAAAATATCACTGAACTCTTGGATCATAGTGACATAATCCTCACGTTCCTCTGCACTAAGCATGGACCCTAGCTTTATTGGCCGCTCATCATCTGGCGTACCAAGGTCTAGCTCGATAACATCTACATTCCTTATTCTATCTTGAGCTTCTAATGGCTCGTTCAGCATTACTTGATAGACGTCTTCTGTGGTGGTCGATCCCTCTTTGGATTCGTCAATCGATGACGTCTCACTTGCATACACATCTTTCATTGTCTCTAACTCTGTAGAAGATAGGGGAGCTCGCTCATTTGAGGTGATTCAAGATATGCATTGACTACCACATGTCTAGCACCTCTGTTAAATATCAATCTACCAACGGGTATATCTACTTGATAGTTTGCTTGCAAAATCCAAGGTCGACCAAGCAATACTTGGTAACTTGGACGCCCTACAAATCGGATTACCCTAAAGTCCAACAGGGATTCTACGTTGGCAATTGTCACGTGGACTTTAGTAATGCAACCCTTCAATTGTCTCAAACTATTGTTAGCCATTCTAAGGATTGTGGAGGCATCTTTCTGAATCGCAAGACCCAACCTCTCCATCAATTCAAAACTCATAATATTAACCAGCAATCCTGTGTCGACGATAGCATTATCCACTAGAATCCTGCCAACATTGGCTGCAACCCTTGGGCGATGCTTTTCGGCATGTTCAAACCAATCATCCCCTACCTTCACTATTCCCAAGGGTTCTACGATATAACTCGTATGCAAGATCTTTTTAAATTTCTTGTGTACTCCTGGCGATAGCTTGATTAGCTGCAAGAGATTCACGTTTGGTTTAATATCGCAAAGAAAGCTAGCTAAATCAAATTCGTGATAATTTGCTAAAGCTCACTTCTCGAGCCAAACCATCCACTCTTTAGGATGTTGCATCGGCTTTATTGCTTCTTTTTTAACTCTCACCTTCTTTCTCGACACCTCTTTATCTCTCTTGGCATCAATCTTGCTCTCTACGGGCTTCAAAGGTCCCCCTTCCTCGTCAAGCTTTAGAACTTGCGTTCCTTTATCATCCTGCCTATTTTCGTCGACATGTTTTACATTATCTTTGTTGCCTTCTCTATTTTTTTTTCCCTCTTGTTACGGCATGTAGGCTAGAAGCTTTAATGCCATTAACCTGCATAGCCTCGATGAGGCTCACTCCACTGCCGCTTGGCATGTCTTCGATAGTAGCCTTACCCCTTTGGAGTATTTGTTTCGGCCCATCATCCTACTGAAAATTGTTTCCTTGCCCATGATGATTAACAAGCCTTGGTTGCCGACTGCCTTGCTAGAGGGAACTGATCTTGCTCCAACAAGTGGCTGCTAAATGGCCGGACTTCCTGCAAATGTCGCACTTGACATTTTGGTAATTACGTGGATAATGTTGCCCACCACCCCATTTGCATTTGAATTTAGAGGGTGCACCCTCTTCGGGGCGTCGACTCCCTATCAGATTCTTTTGTTTCTTTAAGAAATTAATGTCAACGACTATTTGCCGATATTGTTCAGAGATCATATCCGTGTAGTGCTCATCATGTCTTTGACTTCACTAAGGACATTTTACGCGAACTCGACTCATAGCCTTGATTGTCTACGCGTCGGCCCTTGGCCGCACAATTTGATTAGGCATTGGTTGCATTGGTTGCTGACCCACAGGAACAACGTTAGGGTTTGCTGCTTGGCCTCCAACATTTGGAGGCATCTGACTAACCATAGGAATAGTCACACTAGGCAGAGCTGGTAATAAAGGCACATTTGGCACCACATTCCCTCTCCCGTTAGGATTGGCCATCCCTATCCCTTGGCTTCCACTGCCATTGATCAGTTGCAAATTATTTCCCAACGCTAGGCCCATATTGGGATGGTTCGAGAAGCATAGACCGCTTGCAGTCGGGATTCTATTTCTTGTGCTCGTCTAATGGCAGTGTCTATATCTACCAAGGTGACACTACTTAGCTGCACTTGGATGTTAAAATCAAGACCATGCAAGAAGTATTGTAACTGGGTAGCAGGTGGGATATGGATAGAGGCATCCAATTTATGGAAAACCTCTTTAATCTTCTTGGCATACACTTGCATATCTTCATGTGGTTCTTGGCATGTCAAATTCAACATGCACAACCAATATTGGCCACCCCTATTAGGGGTGAACTCCCTTCGAAAGGCTTCACAAAATAAGTCCACGATGGTTATGGTTCTGACCTCAAGGCCATGATACCATATAAATGCCCTTCTCTTCAGGGTCATGTTGAGGAACATCATTAGATGCCCTTCCTCTTAGATGCGGCAATTAAACATCAGCTTTTGAAACTCCCTTATAAGTTAAGCTTTGCATCCTCTTCCACTAACCCATTAAAAATGGGTAGGGGAAAACCTAAGGCTAGCAAATCCGCCGTTCCTATAGGGATTGCGATAGGTTGCGCCATGGCAATGATTGGATTTGCTAATGGAATCTGGACAGGCAAAGCTGTCACACCACTCAAAGTGGGTAGATTAATCGGGAGGGAGGAAGTACTAGAACTTCCACCTCCTGACGGAATTTGATTTAGGCTAAGGTTACTAAGACCCTGCTCTTGAATAGGTTCAGGACTACTCCTTTTAGGAGAATAATGCCTATTGATTTCGGCTCTCCATCTAGCCCTCTTGGCTCTCTCGTGTTTTTGGAGTTCAGCCTGATGGATCTCTTCAAAGGACATGAACTAATAAGTAAGTCCCAAGAGACCCTAGATTTGAAAACCACCACTTTGAGGTGGCTCTCGGCAGATGCACCACTGATGGGACCAAAAATGATCCAGCACTGGCTATGGCACTAGCCGGACCTCATGCACACAACAGACAACTCCACCACCACATGGCCTCATGGGCCAGGAGTGTTTGTAATAACTAAATGTACACTAGATACATCTAATATTGCATTTGTAGTTGGATAAGAGTCCAACGGCACCTTTCCCAAAACCCCTCAAAGGGATTATCCCATATATATCGGCAATAAGTGCCACGTATCACAGACATAGGAGGCACCCCATCAACTGATTGTCGTGGTCCCACTGCAGCTCTCCTACATCTTGGGGATTGGCCCCTTGATGCACTGCTTTTACATATAAACACATTCACATAAGACTCCCCTCTTTTTTCAGCGAGATCCAGGAGATACCATGTTTTCTCACCAACAAATTCCCCCAAGAAACGAACGGCTAACCTACGACAAGGGGAATCTCACCCTCTCAAGCGTGTGTCAACTATAATTCAAACAATTACTATGCATTTCCAAGAGTTGTTACCATATGTATGATCAATGCAATAGTGGATGTCTCATCGTGCACAAATAGTTATGTTTTGAAATAAGCATATGTACTGGTATGCAAATAGTCTTTTCATGAATTCCAACTAATACGTATATGCTTCGTTGCAAGAATCTAGCACCAAGGTGGACCTTGTGCTACTAGATCCCTTATTTCCAAATAGGCCATCTCCTAAATGCCATGCATAGAAAAACAATCAGAATTTGTATTATTTCAGCCCCTCAAACTGCTGCACAAAAGACTCCCCCTCATTGTTTAGGTTTTGCTTCGTTGCATAGGTATATAGAGGTTGTTTTGTCATGGTTTAATATATAAAAAGCAATAAATCACACACTATGATAAAAAGATAGGGCAAAAACCTCATGCTCTGCCACTGCCATACATTCACAACCACTTATTATATTTTTACGTATTTTTCTAAGGCGTATTCCTACGTTTTTCCTTATTTTTTTCCATTTTCTCTATTTTTCTAATAATAAAATTGATATATTTTTAGAGCTATGGCTCTTATTCTTAGAAAAGCAAAAATATAGATTTTATTGGCATTTTATCGCATGTGTATTGGTTTATCCCACTCGAAAACACCAAAAACCCCCATTTTTCTCATAAAAACCGTGTTTTACGAGTTTCTAAAAATTATTTCCAACATTTTGACTTTATGTTTTCTAATTTTTTCACTATGTGAGCATAGAACAAATAGTAAACAGCATGTCTACCAATTTTCACTCCATAAGAACAACATTGGCTCAATCAAATATATATATATATTTTAAAATTTTCTTTGTAAAATAGAGTTACCATTTTTTTTCTTATTTGCAGGTTTTAAAATCTGATGTTGGACTGTAGATCAGCCCTCATTCAAGGCTCAGCCCACCTTTGAACAACCAACTCTAGCCCTCCATCGATTCAGGAGTGATCTGGTACCATGCCGGACAAGCATTCACCACCCGATTCTCTTCTTGATTCTTCGCACATGAACCACTGCTTGGAAGAGAGAGAGCGAGGAGAGAGAAAGACTGGTTTTTTATCTTATGATTTGGGCAGCCATTGGATGGGCAATGCCATGTGATAGGGAGTGAAGGAAGCAAGAAGATCAGGCATTTAATCAGTTGGGGGGGTTATTCTTTGACCCCCATAGCCTCTCCCTCTTGAAAATGTCGCCCAAAAAAAGATGGCACCTTCATCTCCCTCACGGTCAAAAAAATCACAACCCCTGAAAATAAAATTTGAAGGGACCCCCAAAGGGATCCCCCAAAAGTCACACTCTTTGACATTTCCAAAGTCCATTCCCACTTGGCCATTTGGTCTTGGCCCTCCTTTCCGGCCTATCTCCCGTGTCCGGTCTCGAATTTGAAGTCTATAAAATTCTAGCAGTCCGTCTTGAAGTCCCACACTATGAGGCATCTCTAAAAGTCCCATCTGACAGTTAGAAAAATTATGAAAATTCCCCAACCGCCGCTCAGTGGGTCTTTAAAGTACTTTTGGGGCATTGCTGCATAAAATCATACTGATTGTAGATGTCGCCTTTGACTAAGTCTATTTTTACCCTAAAATTCAGATTTTTGGGCTATTTTTAAGCACTTCTCGGTGTCAAAAATCACCTATCAATCGGTCATGTAAAAAGGGATGGGTGCCCATGGGATTTTAGGGCTTGTATATAAAGTTCAAAAAGTGAATGGAAGCTCATTCTTTGGTGTGTGGCTAACAAGAGTCCTATCTTCTTCTCTTCACCTTGCTTGTGTGTGTGCTCTTGAGAGAGGGAGTGAGGGAGTGTGAGGGAGTGAGTGTGTGGGAGTGAGGGATCAAGAGGGTGAAGCTCTTCACCATCTTCTCTTCTCTTCTTCTCTTCTCTTTTCTTTTCTTGCACACGCACGGCTATGGTGGATGGAGCTCGATGGAGGAGGCTTGAGGATACTTGAGCTAGCATCTAGGATCGTGGAGCTACTGGTGTGTGCAAGGGAGGAGGCAACTCACTTTGGCATCGAGGTAAGCTCACTACACTCGTAGGCTCAAATGCGCATCGGCTAGGTGAGAGATAGCCATTAGAGCTCGCTTGAAACACTTGAAACAATAAGTAGTCCCTGGGTCTTGGCGGTTGAGCGTGAGCTCCCTCTACAGCTGGCTAGGTCGAGTAGGCTTGCAAAAGACTAGAATTGCAACAAACAATGTATGAATTTGAGCACTCGTTTGCATGGGGATAGCTTCTTCCAAGCACATAACATACTCATCATCGCTCTCCAACATGACTCTTGCAATGCGAGCATCCTTAAAAGTATCATAGATCACATTGTTAATAGTAGGTAAATCCCCAAAAGAATTACATCCGCAATGCTGTGTCAAAAGTAATCACAAGTAGTAAAGCTCACCATAAGTAGGCACCACAAAATATATCTGTTCACATGTATTCCCACGCTTTCTCTTTATCCACATCTTCTGTCATGCATTTCATACCCAGTACATTGGAAAGTGTTGATATCAAAGAGTTCTAGCCTCTGGATGAATGCAATCATATACAAGCCATATAGAAGAGTAGTTTTTTGGAGGTCTTCATTCTGCAGGATATGTCTGCATACCAGGGAGTATCTGTTTCAACTAGAAACAAGTTCTTTGCCAAATCAACCCCAGTAAAAAGTTCAATGGTTACATGGTCATGCCCCTTGTACACTTGTACAAATACTTAATAGCTGCTACTATCAAGCACGCCTCCATATTTATGTGTATATTTTATTTGTTACTTAAGTAAGGATTTTATGAAATAGCCCATTGATTATCAATAACATTACCGTTTATGATCATCGTGTTTCCATAATCTCACCTTTGATAGATGGGATACCCAATACTATCAACCATTATCATGCACACTAATTTCCAAGGGTAATGTTTGGTACATTTACACTTTTCCATGCAAGGACTCTTGGGGTTCAATTCTCCGCAAGGTCCATGGATGTTGCATTTAAAATTGTATTGAATAAAGTAGAAAACCTAATCTATCAAGCAACTCAACACAAACTATTCTATCATAGTGACACACTTTTCAAAAGGTTTGAAAGATTGCTATAAAAGTAGTAAAGTATGAGAATGTGGTTGCCCCCTCTTTTGGAATTCAATCACACTAACATAGCCTATAATCTTTCCAAAGAGGTATTTTTACAATAATGTGTGCATCAAGTTAGCAATATTTTTTGTGAAACACTCAAGTAGTCAAATCTAGATGGTCATAAGCACTTTTTCCAAGTAACAAAACATTAGTTATCTCCAATAAATTTGGATTACATGTCATTATTATAAAAAGGTCTGGTTTTCCCCTTCTATCACACTATAGCCATGACATCTTGATACGATTGATACATGTGCCTTGGTCCACTTATAAATAACGATGATAAAACTATCCTCATATTGACAGAGGCACCAATAATCTGTACTAGCCCATTATCTCATGTCTGATAAGCCTCTATAAGCCTCTGATTGTTTGACTAATTCTAGCAACATCAAGCTAACATGCACTGCTCTATACTGCAATTAGCATCAACAACAAACTGTTGAAATAATTGACCACCATGCAATATACACACCTCAGCATCTTCATACACCTGAAGTCAAAATGCATAAAATTGCATTTGGGTAACACATTTTTTATTGGACAATTCATGTATATTAATAGGAACATTGGCATTACTATAGAAAAATTTTATATGCCAACCATTGTCAGCCATAGGGAAAAGGAGGACATATAGCATGAGCATATATGCTCTATGCAAGTTTGAAATAGCAATACACTGACCACATCAAATATAAACATGAATATCTCAGCAATCAAGAGTATTCTCATAATCTTTTCTCGTCACGATAGTTACAACCTTAGTTGTTGTGGTAAGAGTCAAGTATTATTTGTTGGTTCTTTGAACACCAAAAATAGTTATCCTTAATTCCTGTATGGGATTATTTTGCAATTGCATACCCATAGACCTAAAAGCTTGTGCATATATGTTGTCCCAATCTATTATAGACTAAAGCTCCTCAAGTAAATTTGGTAATAGATCATGTGTAATCCCCAACCAATTAAATAGCTCATACCAAGTATCATAGGCATAGGGTTATGCAAACCTTAGCCTTTCTTGACATTGCATATTAGCAAGTAGAGGAACTATATGATGATAAATAGAGCCATGCACTCTAAAGGTGTAACCATTCCCAACAACATGTAGCCCATCAATATTAGCTTTGAGCGATAAAAATATAAAAGCACTACTATATGCTTGTATGCTATTTTTAAATATCCTACCCTAAGGGTGCATAACATGCAACAAACCATGCAATGGCTGTGGTGGACATTGCAACAACGACAATATTACTTTTCCATTCTAGTAACAATGCTTTCCAAACAAAACAAACCCTTTTACTTGAGCCTCACATGTCCACAATCTAGCTAAACACCTCTCACATATTTTAGAAATACTCCCCATGGAATGCATATCTGGCTCTTGAAATAGCAATATCGTTATTGCAAGATGAACATCTATTGTAGGCAAAGTATGCAAAATGGAGCATAATCTACCATTTTGAGGATCAAAAGTTGGAATATTATTAACATCTAACTTAGTAGCCACATGTTTTTTCACTTTCTGGTGATTTCTATCATCACAACCATTGGTTGATGTTAAAACATTAGGCACAACACAATCAACATGCATTATAGTCAAATCTATATCAGCATATTATTCAACTGGCTCACTATCTCCATTTGCAATTTCAACATGCAAAGGCACATTTTCATTAATCAATCTGAAACATTATTAATATGTGACTCATTAATCACACAATTGCAACCACTCTTGTTGATGGTAAAGTATTTGTCAAATCCACCATTGTTGAGCTAGTTCATTATTGCCACTTGCAATCTCAATTTAAAAAGGCATATTTTGAACATCATGTATCCCTCGGTGACCTCCCCTAATGGATCTATCATGATCTAAAACCTCTCTTTGGGAGTTAAATGTTAGAACACTATTAACATGTCACTCATTAATCACAGGAATTTCTACATCCATGTGATCTTGGACATTTGGAATCTCCTTATGGCCATTTGGGATCTCTTCATGAAAAGGCATGCTTTGAACATCCCTATGAATGGATCTATTATGACCTAAAACCCTCTTTGAGCCTTGAGCATAGCAATTTGTCTTCATTTTCACACCTTCTAGAGATAAGCACATCCCTACGAACACACAACACACAACACACATATTCTCTACTAGTTGTTTGATGCAAACACCCCATATTGAATTGATATCCACAAAATTTGTTATCAACATATTTTTATCAAAAACATGGTTTAATTTTTAATATTTAGGTACATGTATATTAAATGTATCATGGATATTTAAATATTAAATATTAGAATTACACACTATATTAAGTATCATCATAATTTGAGTAATTATGATTGGATTGTAGTGATAGCATTGTACATGCTATCACTACAAAGTGAATGCTCTCATTCAAATAGTGCAACCTTCAATACAAAAGCTTTAATCCAAACAATACCAAAGTATGCACAAGTATGTGAATGTACTTGTTTGATGACCCTAAAAAACCTAACCACGGTTCTTGACTTATCCTTTTCTCGGTAGGTGTTTCCTCCCCCCTCCACTACTTGTGCAAAAGTAACCAAAATCAATTTAATAAAAGCCCAAAAAAGCAAGGCAACTCTAAATATATTCCCCGAGGTGACATCAACATTAACATTTCATAGATAATATTAGCTTTTGAAAGTACTTATTTTCTTGGACCAATAATTATTAAGTCTATGTATTTGAGTCAATACTTGGAGCTCAATCATGTTGATTATAAAGATTTTGAGGTCACCCATGAGAGAGAGAGAGAGCCTTTTTGGTGAGATAGAAAATTTAGTTATATACACAATGATGCATGCTTAATATGTTTTGGCTAACAAATAAAACAAAGTAAACATAGGACCATAGAACACCATATTAAAGAATTTGAAAATTTTCCAAGTCCCAATTTCAAACAAGTGATAATAAATATTTGACCACGTGGCTAAATCTTGATCCATGTTTGAAAATGAGATTTGGGAAGGTAGCTTATATGGCATTTAGGGTAGACTCCACCTTTAAGTAAGACAACAAGATTTAACTATGTGGTTAAATAATAAAGATTAGCATTCTTCGCATGCTTTGCACGCATGGAACGCTAGGCTGCTTCACAACCCCGAAGTGGCAAAAAATGAAGTTTGTAAGAAGCTGGGAATAAGGAATTAGTGTAATTAACATTGATATTATGCCATGTCACACTGACATTGGTATAAAAGGAGAGGACATGTAAATTTTCACATCTTTTTGACACATTAATACAATTACAGTCTTTCTCTCCCATCTTGCTCACAGCTTCTATGGCTTCTCCCTCTTTCCTGTCTTTCTCTCTCTAAATCTAGTCTTTCTCTCTCCTTGTCACTCTTCTTCTCTCTCTTCCTGTAGTTTTTCTCTCTCCCTAGTTCTCTCTCTAACAAGTGGTATCAGAGCATTGGTCTGTGATCCATTCTTTTCTTCTATTTTCAGACTTATTTTCCTCTATCAAAATCAATTTCAGACAAAAATTGTACAAGACAGTGACTAGTGGAGTGCTGCAGATCATCTATAGTTAGTAAGAGACTACATCTAGAGATATCCAAGGTCAAACATGGAGAAGGATGGCTTAAATGGGAGGTCTTCATCAAACTTCATGCAAAAATGGAGGTAACTAGGGTAAAGGATGGTTAACCGGTCTTAGTTAGAGGTTAAACTACAATTACTTTTCAAAAGAGAGCTTCTCTTCTCTCTCCTTCAAGATTTTGGGTGAAGCTTCCATGGTGGCTGCCAAGAAATCCTCAAATATCTTTCTCTACTGATCATTTCTCACTGCCAAAGCATGGGGCAAAGGTTCCTTGTTGTCTGAGCTTCAGGAGGAGTACCATGGTCAAGTGATGATGCAAGTTATGGAGCAGATAACAGCCCGAAAAATGCGCCGAAAAATGTGCAGATTTTCCTACTCTTCTTCCTTGCTTGATCTGCTCCAGATCTTCCATCCATTGATCAAATGCTTTGAAGGACTTCATCAACACTTGCCTACAGCAACTCTCAGCTGGAGGAGAACTTTGATCATCCATTCCTTTCCTCAAAACCCTAAAACACATAGGGCAGCCATAGCCACAGATTTGGAAGCTCAAATTTCTTCAAATTTTGGACTTCCCCGACCTCCAAGGCTTCTCTAATGCTATGTACAAGTCTGATAGACTCCAAGATTGAAGACATTGAGGAGATTTCAGCCCATGCATGACATTGGAGCTCAAAAGGAAGGATTATTTTGGGGCTTTTCTTCAAGAGGCTTGAATCTTTGATATTCAAGTGTTCAAGCGAGGCTGGGGCATTGATTCTTCATGGATTTCATCATATTGGAGCTTGTATGGACTGATTCTATGGAGATTTCAAGCTTTATGACGGATTTATGATGGATTATGAAGAACTTTTACATCAATGGGATTGAAGCTGACATCCACCATATTCTTCAAGCTTAATTGAGGTATTTCTTTTACTAATCTCTGAAATATCTCAATAATCCATTTGCTATTGCTTTTCCACTTGTTGATGGGAGATTATTGATCAATTAATTCACTGAATTGATCAATAGATCAGAGATTAGTGTTAACTCTCATTGATTTCAGCCTATTCCATTGAATTTCATCTTGATTCAATCATTACTTCATCATAGATATCATTTGATCAGCTTGATGCATAACCTTGATTTGTTTTGGCTGATTTTTTTTAACCCAAGCTGAAATATTGTAAAAGGGTAAGTACTAGCAATCAGTGAGTCATTGAATTGCATTGGTAAGACCCTTTCCTTATCCAAGCTTTCAAGATTCCATTCAATTGCATCTCATTAAAGACTGAATGAATATTTCAGAAATGCATCTCATGTTGATTGATTAGAATACTAGCCTCTGCCATGTTGATATACCCACCGAGGAAAAAGGTGGATGCCGGGGGAGATAGTGGGACAAAAGAGAGGTGACCCTCCCTCACTATCAAAGATCCCAAAGGGGTGCAACCAACCGGCCCAGGGGAAACTTTGCCCACCTCCCGGTGATTCGGAGCCCGTGTAGGGAGCCTGTCATGCCATTTTATCCCTCACACAGGTACAATGAGTGGAGAATTGAAGATTGAAGACTTTCCAAAGACTCAAGTACATACAGGTCCAAAACAGGGTAAAATAGGAAATTTACAGGGCACTTACAGGGTACTTACAGGTGGTTACAGGTACACCCTTCATTACTGAAGTACAGATGCAGGTACTACATGGTGCCCGTAGGTCCTATACACCCTTTTACAGGGTTTGGTAACCATTTGGGATTACTATCTTGCACCATAGGGTCAAAACAGGGCACTTACAGGTCTAGACAGGGTGCAGGACTAGACAGTTCAGACTCATAAATCTAGCTACAGAATTTTCTGTCCTAAATCTATTATAGTGTGCTATAGCTCATCTTAAAGAGGTCATTCTTAGCTTTGATTTGAACTAAAAAGTTTTGAAATCGGAGTTCCCTAGAAAAAGTTATAGCCGTTTTTCTGACAGGGGGTACTGCAGGACTGCACTATTATGGCAAGACATAAAGGAAAAATAAGGTCCAGGAAGATTATGCTCAGAAAATCAGGGATTCCATGTTGGATAATACACCTCAAGAGAGCCCTGAAGAGCTTCAACAATAAGGAGAAGTTATTATACTTAATAATACTTTGTGCATCCATGAACAAAGACATAGGGAACGGCATGAGGCCATCTTGTCAAGAATGGAGCAAATGGTTTTATCTACTGATCAAATGAAGTCTTCCATTGATAAGTTGGTGGATTCAATGACTCGAACAAAGGCTTCTATTGATAATTTAGTGGAATCTAATGCCCAATTTATGGCACAATTCTCTCAATTGATGCAAATGCAAATGGGACCAAGAGAAGCTAATGAGAAAGCTTGTTCAAACAGTGGTCCTTCAGTCCCACTTCAGCCATCTAACCAAAATGGTCATGGATATGGGATTATTGGAAGAAGAGGCATTCCAAATAGCCAGTATGAAGTAGGAAAGGCTTCACAGAGACATGATGACTATTTGGGCAGTTTGAATGGAGCAAATTCTCAAGCTTTTGGACTGAATACTCAAATTTCTAGGGGTGCTCTACCAACAGGAAGATTACATAGTAATTCTCAGCCACCTGTTGGAAGATTTCCGTCTCAATTTGGAGGTTCCATACATGGTAATCATGATCATCTTATTTTGGGACAGCAACCCTTTCATGAAAGAGAGCTAAATGATAAAATTGTTCTAGCCAAATTTAATGGTCAGTCATCTTCACCATCTGATTTAGAGGAGTGGACCTCTAAGATGGAGTCCTACTTTGACATATTTCCTAAAACTGATGACATGAAGATTCATTTTGCTTCCTTGCATTTGGAGGGATTTTCCCATACCTGGTGGAGATATATTAAAAAAGAAAACACACTTGTAGAGATTTGGGAAGCTTTCAAGGCACTTATGGCTGAAGTATTTGTTTCTCCTCTTGAGAAATAGAAATTAGCATGGAGATGGTATGATTTGGAACAAAGAGGCCTAAGTGTAAGAGAGTACACTAATCAATTCCTCAACCTGACCATGTATGTGGAAAGCATCAGTGATGAGGCTAAGCTTCATAATTTTATGTATGGTTTGGAGCCATCTTTATCAGTTGATGTTATGGCACAAAATCCTACTTCCCCCTTTAAGGCTATTGAGCTTGCAGAGCGCTATGGAAGAAAGTATAGAAGAGAATCTTCATTTCAGCCTGGTTTTGGCCAAGGACTGTTTTAAAGAAGGGGCAAGTTGGTAACACTTATGGAAGTAATCATGTGCCAAATGGGAGCTTACGGGTACCAACTTATCCTCCATTCAATGCTTCTAGATCTCAAAGTAATTTCAGGATAGCAAACAGTCCAAGAGTTGATTTCAAATAGGGAGACAGCAAGCCTAAATCCATTTCAGCAAAATACAAACACTAAATCTATTCCTATGGATCTTTATAAAGAAAAAAAGGAGAAAAGCTTATGTTTCAACTGTGGGGAAAAGTATACACATGATCATGCCTCAAAGTGTGTATACAAAAATGTCAAACCCAAGCTTCAGAGTATGTTGGTTTTTGAAGACTTTGAGGATGACATAGATGAAGCTAATGCAATGGCACTTAATGCTGAAAATAAAGATCTTGAGGAGGAAGTTGGGCAAGAGTATTTTTATGATCTAGTCGACTCTTTTCCTTTTGATCCAGGTGGAAGTGTTCCGTTTGATCCAAGTGGGACTTGTGATGAGCCGCTTGCTGCCACTAATTGTTCTATCTCTATGGATGCTTGGACAGGATCTAAAAGCCCCTAATACACTCCGTATGAAGGAAAGCGTATGTGGAAAGATAGTGTTCATCCTGATAGACTGTGGAAGTACTCATAGTTTTGTGAATAAGTCCATTATGGACAAGCTAAATTGTGTTCCCACAGATTTACAACAGCCCATTAGAGTTCAAGTGGCTAATGGTGAAGAGGAAATCAGTACACAGATATATCCACAGGTTTCTTTAGAGTTGGCAGAAAATTTTAAAGCCAAGGTAAACCTGATCACTCTGGAAATGGGGCCTATAGATATTGTACTCGGTTGTGATTGGTTGATGACACTAGGTAGGATCACTATGGATTTCTCACAGTTGTATATGGAGTTTATCTCCAATGGACAGCTTATCCATTTACAGGGAATTCCTAGTAGATCAGATTTTCAGCTTATCACCATTCAACAACTCAAAAGAGAGTACAAGAAGCGCTCACAAATATTTGTTTTGCATCTGAATAAAGAAACATAGGATCAGCCCAATAATTCAGCAAACCATCCCAGCCTTGACAGCTCTTCTTGAGGAGTATAGAGATCTGTTTGAGGTACCTACTTCATTGCCTCCTAAGAGAGTAGTAAATCACCCCATTGATTTGGAGCCCAACTCAAAGACAATCAATAAGCCACCTTACAGATTATCAAAGTGTGAATGAGAGGAAATAGTCAAGCAAATCAAGGAACTTCTTGAAATGGGATTCATTGAACCAAGTTCTTCACCTTATGCATCTCCAGTCCTGTTAGTCAAAAAGAAAGATGGATCTTTTAGAATGTGCATTGACTATAGGGATCTCAATAAGATCACAGTGAAGAACATGCATCCTATACCCAGGATTGATGATTTGCTTGATGACCTTAACGAGGCTCGATTTTTTACGAAGATTGACTTGAGGTCAGGGTATCATCAGATTCGCATGCGAGAGGGTGATGAAGTCAAGACTGCTTTCAGGACTGATCGTGGACTCTATCATTTCTTAGTGATGCCATTTGGGCTTACAAACGCTCCAGCTACCTTCCAAAGCCCGATGAATAAGATTTTACAACCTTTCCTCTTTCAGTTTATCTTGGTGTTCTTTGACGACATTTTGATCTACAGTAAGACTTTACATGATCACTTGGCACATATGAGGAGGGTTTTTTATGTATTGTGATATCATAGGCTTTTTGCTAAGGAGAAGAAGTGTTCTTTCATGCAGAATGAAGTGGAATACTTGGGACATATTGTCAGTGAAAAAGGAATACAAGTTGATTCAAAGAAGGTGCAATGTATAAAAGATTGGCCAACGCCTACTACTACTACCTCTCTTAGAGGACTCCTTGGTTTCTCTTCATTCTATCGCCGATTTATTAAGCATTATGTGGCAATTGCAGCTCCTTTGACTGATAGTTTGAAGAAGGAGGATTTCTTTTGGGATGCTCTTGTAGATAGCAGCTTCAACCAGTTAAAGGAACTCCTTACCTCTGCTCCTATCTTAGTATGCCCAGATTTCTCTAAAGAATTTACTATACAGTGTGATACTAGTGGCCATGGCATTGGGGCTGTTTTGCTTCAGGAGCATGGAGTAATTGCATTTGAGAGCCGTAAGCTTACAGATAAAGAAATGGCCATGAATGTTTATGACAAGTGTTGAGATGACAAGCTCAACACATGCGGACATTGATGATGGACCGCCTGGTTAGATGGGTCCACACATCTACATTTAGCACGTCGGTGGTCATTATGACTCTCACATGGCCACTGACTCATTACTTATTATATTCAGGTTGTTACATCTATTTACAATTGGCATAGTTATAGCGCCAATCGACTAGTGTAATCAGTTATGCATTGTTTGACTTAGTAGGCCACTTTCCTTTATGTTGTATCTTATCTATACTTTGTGTACATTGTAAAGTGTGTGGAAGAAGAAGAAGAAACTAGCAAGAAAACGTTTTGGCCTCCATCTCTATTCTTGTCTCTTGAGTGAGCTTCTCCTTGTGCATTCAGTGTGTGTTTGGCATAGCATCTGAGCAAGTCCCCCCACCACGCGATTCTTGACATGGTATCAGAGCTGTGCCATTGAGAGAGGCTGATTTCAAAGGTTGAAGTGAAGGAGAAGAAGCAAGGTTCGAGCAAGCAAGCCACGGGCAAGAAGCTCTCCCATTCTTCCACTCTCTCTCTTGGATAGTACCCGTGGAGGCACCGAAAGCAGGGTCGAGCAAAAATCTCAGATTGCAGGGAGATTTGGTGTGCACGAAGAGCGTTGTGTATTTGCAAATAAGCCCTTTAGGGTTTTTCCGCAGTTATTTTGGGCATCTGAGGCTGTTTCAGGCCCCGTTTTAGAGCCTCAAGGTTGTGGATAGCAGTTTCAGGGTACACTGTGACTTCGACTGTATTGACCAAAAGTGGGTGCACAGGTTACAGATTTCAGATCTGTAAGTTCAAAGGTGTTTACCAGCGAGTAAACACAAGATTTATCTGCAAACTGGGGAAGATTGCATGTATTGTTGAGCAGACAGTGAAAAAGGCTGTCTGGTGTATTGTGTGCACTATAGGTCGAGAGTTGCAGAAGATTTGCTTGTTGTTGGTATTAATTTTGTGATAATGGCAAAGAATAGTGGAAGCCCCATCATTGAGAAGCTCGACAAGAACAACTACCCTTCATGGAAGTTCCGTGTCACAAACTTCCTTATTGGAAAAGGCCTCTATGAGTTCGTTTCAGGTGAAGAAAAGGAGCCGGAGGTAAGTGATCCTCCAATTGTAGAAGAGACAAAGGCACGGAAGGAATGGAATGCAAAAGACAAGAAGGTCATGTATTGGTTGTCTGCAGTAATTGACAATAATATGCTGGGACACATTAGAAATGCAGAGAATTCATATGCATCTTGGACCATACTTGAAAGTATGTTTTCTGTAAATACAAAGGCACGAAAGATTCAACTCAAGAAAGAGTTGAATACATTGAAGAAAGGGAAGATGTCTATCAATGAGTATGCACTGAAGGTAAGGAGCATTGCAGATACCTTGGCAGCGATTGATGCAATGCCCGATGATGATGATTTGGTGTCGTCTACCTTGGGTGGACTTAATAATGAAAAGGCTTGGAAGTCTTTTGTAACTTCCGTATATGTTAGAAAGCCATTTTCAAATTTCGATGAGTTGGTATCCCTTATGATCACTGAAGAGATCAACATGTAGAGTGAGACATCTGAAAAAGGTGGTGAACAGGTCCAAGCTTTCTACTCCAGTTCAGGAAGGGGATGTGGCAGGTTCTCTTCAAGAGGCCATGGTACAGGACGTGGTAGTGACAACCAGCAAAATAGATTGAATCAGCAATTTGGCGATATGCAGGTTTCAGGAGGTCGTGGTAACTTTAGAGGCAGGGGGAGCTTTAGAGGAAGAGGTGGATGGCAGAAAAGAGGTTCTAACAACTCTGGTATTGTGTGCCACTAATGTGGCAAAACAGGTCATATCACAGCCCAATGTTATGCTAAGAAAGATGATATCCGCAGTGGCAAGTTGCAGCAAGGAAACTATGCATCGTCTTCACGACAGAATGAAGATAAAAATGAACGTTTGTTTGTTATGCAACATATGCTAAATGCTGTTACAGGAAAGGAAACACATGATGATGTTTGGTATGTTGATTCAGGTGCATCCAATCATATGACCAGCCATGCAGAATGGTTTGGAGAGATGCATGATTTGCAAAATGTAGGTTATGTGCAGACGGGTGATGATTCATGCCACCCAATTTCACACATTGGAAAAGTTTCATTGTCCTTGCATGATGGCAAGACAAAGATTCTTTCAGATGTATTACATGTGCCATCTATTACAAAGAACTTGGTGTCAGTCGGTCAGATGGTAGAGCAAGGGATGCTTTGTAGAAGACTTCAATGACAAGTGCAGGTTAGTTGCAAAGGGAAGTAGAGTTGGACGTATGTTTACTCTGGATGCTGGAATTCCTACTATGAATGCTGCTATGTATGCTAAAGGAAAAGATATTGTTGCAGATATTGAAATTTGGCACAAACGCATTGGATATGCAAATGTACAAAGGCTGAAATTAATGCAGTCCAAAGGGTTGGTTATAGGTTTGCCTACATTTAGAGTTGTAGAATTTCATAAGGTATGTGAAGCATGTCTGTTTGGTAAGCAGGCAAGACAACCCTTTTCACATGAGAGAGATGTAAGCAGAAATATCCTTGATGTTGTGCATATAGACATTTGGGGGCCTACACAAAATGTATCACTTGGAGGCAGTTCATACTTTGTCACATTCATTGATGATAATTCTTCTAGAAAGCTGTGGGTATATTTTATGAAGGAAAAGAGTGAAGCATTTGAGCACTTTAGAACTTTCAAGGCTGCAGTTGAAAGAGAAATAGGCTTGAAAGTAAAGTGCTTGAGGTCAGATGGAGGGGGAGAGTACCTCTCGAATGAGTTCAGTGTTTTTCTGAGGTTTCATGGGATAAAGAGATAGTTCACATGCAGGTATACCCCACAGCAAAATGGTGTTGCAGAAAGGAAAAACAGGCATATTGCAGAAGTTGCACGCACCTTGATGGCTGAAAAGAATATGCCTAAGCATTTTTGGTCTGAGGCTGTTCATACTGCTGTTTATATTATGAACAGAACTCCCATAGCTGCAGTTCATGGAATGACTCCTGAAGAATGTTTTACTGGCAAGAAGCTTGATGTATCGCACTTTAAGGTATTTGGTTGTGTTGCATACGTTCATGTGCCAGATGAGCTACGGAAGAAGCTTGATCCAAAGGCAAAAAAATGTGTTTTTATTGGATACTCTTTAGAGCAGAAAGGGTATCGATGTTATAACCCTGTCACATGTAAGTTTAGAGTGAGCAGGGATGTCATCTTTGATGAAATGAGCATTTGGTATGCATCAAGTGGTGATGCATTAGATGATGATGATGATCATGACAATCATGTGCAGGCTGAAAAGCAAGAATCACGGACTCTTAGTGGACCAGAGACATCATCTGGTAGTCCTTGGTCTGGGAGACTAAGTAGCTCTACATCTTCAGGTGCATCTAGTAGCACTACAGGTAAAGACAAAGGAAAGAAAAAAGTGTCAGAAGGCATTGATGCAGTTCTTGATGGAGACTCCAGTGGCTCAGAGAGCTTGGATGATGAGCTTGGCATTCCTTCAGTGGTGAGGACACCAGGTGTATACAGAGCTCATAATAATGTAAAGGCTCCATTGAGTGATCCAGTGGTATGCAGATCTAGCAGGGTCAGATACCCTGTTAAAAGATTTGGTTTTCAAGATTATGCAGCTCACCATTATGCTTATATGGTGAAACTAGTTGAGGATATTGAGCCCACTTGTTTTGAGGATGTTGTTGGTCATACTCATTGGGATGTAGCAATGGATGAGGAGATGGCTGCATTAGAGACCAATAAGACTTGGGATCTAGTATCATTGCCGAGGGGCAAGAAAGCTATTGGATGTAAGTGGGTTTATAAGATTAAGCACAATGCAGATGGTTCTATTAGCAGGTACAAAGCTAGGCTGGTTGCAAAAGGCTATGCCCAGACATATGGCATAGATTATATGATGAAACCTTCAGTCTAATTGCTAGGATGGCAATTGTCAGATGTGTGATTGCTTTGGCAGCAGCCAAAGGTTGGAGGTTGTAGAAAATGGATGTGAAGAATGCCTTCTTGCATGGTGATTTGTAAGAAGAAGTGTATATGGATCAGCCAGCAGGTTATGACGATTTAGAGCATCCCACATATGTGTGCAGGTTGAAGAAGGCGCTCTATGGGCTCAAGCAAGCACCTAGAGCATGGTTTGACAAGATCAGAGAGTATATTGTCAATATTGGCTTTTATGTTTCTGATGCTGATAACTCACTTTATGTGAGAAAGGGAGATGCAGGTTTGGTTATCATAGTCATCTATGTGGATGACTTGATTATTACAGGTGATAGTGATAGTGGGATTGCTGAAGTCAAGGAGTTTTTGAAAAAGAAGTTTGAGATGAAGGATTTAGGTGAGCTAAGGTACTTCCTTGGCATTGAGGTGATCAGATGTGATGATGGTATATGGCTGTCCCAAAGATAGCATGGCTT
Organism: Lygodium microphyllum; assembly: GCF_053477565.2. Taxonomy (NCBI): domain Eukaryota; kingdom Viridiplantae; phylum Streptophyta; class Polypodiopsida; order Schizaeales; family Lygodiaceae; genus Lygodium; species Lygodium microphyllum. The sequence continues at coordinate 112,034,287 of NC_141141.1, forward strand.
GGATATGTTGTCCAAGTATGGTATGACAGCATGCAATAGTCCCGTTGGAGCAGAATGTAAAGTTGAGTGCTGATGTTGGGGATGAGATAGAAGACCCTACTATGTTCAGGAGGATAGTGGGGAGTTTGATCTACATGACCATTACAAGGCCAGACTTGAGCTATGCTGTTGGTCTTGTGAGTCAGTTTATGCAAGTACCTAGAAAGCCACATTTGGATGCAGTCAGACGCATATTGAGATATGTGAAGTCCACATTATATTATGGACTTTTTTATGAGGCAGGTACAAATGTACAGGTGTTTGGATACACAGATGCAGATTGGGCTGGTAGTATGTCTGATAGAAGATCTACCAGTGGATACATGTTCTCTCTTGGTAGTGCAGCAGTTGCTTGGAGTAGCAAAAAGAAATCTATAGTTGCTTTGTCGAGTACAGAGGCTGAGTATAGAGGTGCTGTTGTTGCAACATGTGAGGTATTATGGCTACAAAAGTTAATGGCTGATTTGGATGTGCAGGTGGAAGATCCAATTGTCATTTATTGTGACAACATGAGTAGTATACAGTTGGCTAGGAACCCTGTGTTCCATGCCAGGACAAAACATATTGAGGTATACTACCACTTTGTGAGAGAGAAGGTACTAGCAGGTGAGATTAACTTGGTGTATGCCAACACACAGGATTAGATAGCTGAAATCTTCACGAAGGCATTGGGTACAGAGAAGCTTTAAAAGTTTCGAAGCCTACTTGGAGTTGCAGAGATGCAGTTGAACTTGAGGGGGAGTGTTGAGATGACAAGCTCAACACATGCGGACATTGATGATGGACCGCCTGGTTAGATGGGTCCACACATCTACACTTAGCATGTCGGTGGTCATTACAACTCTCACATGGCCACTGACTCATTACTTATTATATTCAGGTTGTTACACCTATTTACAACTGGCATAGTTATAGCGCCAGTCGACTAGTGTAGTCGGTTATGCATTATTTGACTTAGTAGGCCACTTTCCTTTATGTTATATCTTATCTATACTTTGTGTACATTGTAAAGTGTGTGGAAGAAGAAGAAGAAACCAGCAAGAAAACGTTTTGGCCTCTATCTCTCTTCTTGTCTCTTGAGTGAGCTTCTCCTTGTGCATTCTGTGTGTGTTTGGCGTAGCATCTTGAGCAAGTCCCCCCCACCACGCGATTCTTGACAATGAGGAGATGTTGGCTATCTTGCATGCAATCAAGAAGTGGCACCATTACTTATATGGCAGCCGATTCAGAGTACATAGTGATCACAGGGTACTTAAGTATTTCCTTACTCAGTCCAATCTTACTCCAAAGCAACGTCGTTGGGTAGCTACATTACAGAATTATGATTTTGACATCACTCATACAAGGGGCAAAGATAACATAGTGGTTGATTCTCTTTCTTGTATGTGGGCATGCAAAGTTTCAGCTATGACAGAATTGCATAATGACTGGATTGAAGAATTACAGGAGGCTTATCTTCTAGATGAGGAATTCAGCCAAAATTTTCAGAAATTACAGCAAGGTCTTGTGGAAGAAAACTCGCATTACCAATTTAAAAATGGCCTTATTTGGTTGAAAGGCAAGATTGTAATTCCTTCTACTTCTTCTTTTAAGCGGAAAATTATGGAGGAGCTATATTCTTCGCCTCTAGCTGGACATTTAGGAGTTTTCAAGACCTATGATAGGATCAGTAAAAGCTTTTATTGGAAAGGACTGTGGAAAGATATCAAGGACTTTGTTATGAAGTGTATACTTTGTCAGCAGAATAAGGACAACACCCATAAGCTAGGAGGTTTGTTACAGCCATTGTCTATTCCTACTGGTAAATGGACTCATATTACTATGGATTTCATTACTGGCTTACCTACTACCAAGAAGGGATGGAATAGTATTTATGTGGTGGTAGACAGACTCATCAAGGTAGCCCATTTTATTCCAACCAAGATTCAGTTTACTGCTTCTCAAGTGGCCAGCTAGTTTATGGAGTAGATTTTTAGACTACATGGATCACCGCATGTGATTGTCCATGATAGGGACTCAAAGTTTATGAGTAACTTTTGGCAGGCGGTATTTACATCTATGGGCACTAAATTGGCTCCATCTATGCCTTATCATCCTCAAACTAATGGACAGATAGAAAGAGTTAATAAATGGTTGGAGACTTATCTTCGCCATTTTTGCTATGATGTCCAAACCTCATGGGATTCTTGGTTACACTTGGCTGAGTTTGCTTATAAAAATTCTACTCATGTGAGCATAGGAGTTTCACCCTTTGAGGCTTTGTATAGTTACAAGGTGCCCTTACCCACAGTCATCTTTAATGAAAAGATCAATCTCATGGGAAGGAAGAGTTGGAAAGAATACAGACCCTTCTTCAGCAATGTAAGGTGAATCTAAGGAAGGCTCAAGATCAAATGAAGATGTATGCTGATGAGAAGAGGAGGCCTTTAGAGTTCCAAGAAGGAGAGTTTGTTTTGTTGAAGGTGCCCAAGTCCAAGTACTCTACATTAAAAGATGGATCTAGTAATAAGCTTGCCCACAGGTTTTATGGCCCTTACCGGATCCTTAAGCAAATTGGAGATTTGGCATACAGACTAGAGCTTCCCTCTTCTACAAAGATTCATAATGTCTTCCATGTTAGTCAGCTCAAGCCCTTTTATGGTAATGCAGTGGATATAGTTGATGAGCTACCACCTATTGATGAAGACGGTCTTATTCAGTACATTCCAACAGCTGTTATAGGTTAGCGTGAGAAGAAGCTTCGATCATGTTCTATTGTGGAATATTTGATCAAATGGAGAGGTTTACTACCTAAAGAAGCTTCTTAGAGACCTGATTCTATATTGGATGAGCTTTCTTTCTTGAGGGATACATTGGTGGTGGTTGAAGCCTATTGCTTATGGAGCTAGTGATGATGTAGACAGGTTCAAAACATCACGTTGTTTTAGAATAATTTTTATCGTGCCCGATTTTCAGAATTAAGCTATCTACATAGGCTTAAGGTACACTTCAAGAGCTTCGTTTTGATATATGGTACGTCCCATTTGGACACTTCTACTAGAAGTTATAGCAGATTTGGTCCAGCAGGGTCTGTTTACACAGCAAGCTGTCTACTTTGTTTTGAGATTATTTGTTGAAGACTTTATGGCTCCATATGCTTTTGAAGTACTCCAAATCATGTATATAGCTAGGGCTTACTTGCGTTCTTCAATTTCAACTCATGTAGTTGATCATGCTTCATTCATTCCCTATTTGTAAAGCTGTAAAAAACAGAGTAGCACTCTGTTCTATCCATCTTTTTCTAGTTATTTCCAGGTTTCTTTTTGAGGGCAAAAACTTTTAGGAAGGGATGGATTGTAAGAAGCCGGGAATAAGGAATTAGTGTAAATAACATTGATATTATGACATGTCACACTGACATTGGTATAAAAGGAGAGGACATGTAAATTTTTACATCTTTTTGACACATTAATACAATTACAGTCTTTCTCTCCCATCTTGCTCACAACTTCTATGGCTTCTCCCTCTTTCCTATCTTTCTCTCTCTAAATCTAGTCTTTCTCTCTCCTCGTCACTCTTCTTCTCTCTCTTCCTACAGTCTTTCTCTCTCTTCTGCAATCTTCTCTCTCGTCTTTCTCTCTCCCTAGTTCTCTCTCTGACAAAGTTACCGTGCGATATGCTCAACAATCCATTTCTCATCTTTCTCTCTCCTATTTTCCCTCTTTGTTTCTAATTTTTTTCTTTATCATCTCTCTCTCTCTCCCCCTCCAAATTCTCTATGTCTAATTCTCTATCTCTCTCTCTTTCTCTTTCTCTGCCTTTTATTTTAGTTTATTTTTTCTCCTCTTTTGGTTCTCTATGTCTCTCTCCTTTTTTTCTCTCCCCGCTTTTCTTCTCTCTCTCTCTCTTTCTCCCCCTCTCCTCTCTTTTCCTTCTCTCTCCCTCTCCTCTTTTTTCATTTTTTTTCTTCTTCTTCTTTCTCTCTCTCTCTCTCTCTCTCTTCATTCTCTTTTTAAATTTTTTGTTTTTTTCTCTCTCTTTCCTCTCTTTTCCTTCCTTCCCCCCTCAGTCTCTCTCAAAGTATGTAAATTTTATATTTTTTCTATATATAATTCTCTCTCTTTATGTTTATATTCTCTCTTCTCCTCTCCTCTCTCTCTCTCTCTCTCTCCTTTTATTCTCTCTCTCTCTCTCTTTGTGCCCCCTTTTCTTCTCCTCCCTTTTCTACTAATTTTTTTCTTCTCTCCTTCTCTCTCTTTTAAATTTTATCTTTTCTCTCGCTATAATTTCCTCTCCATGTTCCCTCTCTCTCTCTCTCTCTCTCTCTCTCTCTCTTCCCCCTCTTTCAAAAAATATTTATATTAAAAAAATACTTTTCTCTTTTCTCTTTTTTCCCATCTCTCTTTCTCTTTTCCTCTTTCTTCTTCTTCTCTCTCTCTCTCCCCCCACTTTTCTTCTCTCCCTTCACTCTCTCCTCTCTTTTCCTTCTCTCTCCTCTTTTTTCCTTTTTTTCTTCTTCTCTTGAATTTTTTTTCTTTTTTCTTTCTTTTAAATTTTATATTTCCTCTCTCTCTATAATTCTCTCTCTGTGTCTGTTCAAATTCTCTCTCTCTTCTTCTTTTCTTCTCTCTATCTCTCTCCCCTATTTCTTCTTCCCCCCTCCTCTCTTTTTCTTTTTTCTTTTCCTCTCCCTCTCTCTCTCTCTCTCTCCTTATTTTTCCGTTCCTCTCTCGTTCTCTTTCAAGATTTTTTCTCTCACTCTCTTCTCTCTTTATTTTTCTCTTTTCTCTCTTTCCATTTCTCTTCCCCTATTTTCTCTCTCTTTTAAATTATATATTTCCTCTCTGCCTCTCTCTCTGTAAGTCAAAAACTATATAAAAAAAGGGTTGATTTAAAAAATACTTTTCTTTTCTCTTTCCCCCTCTCTCCGTCTTTTTCTCTTTATTCTTCTTCTTTTATTATTATTATTCTTATTTTCTTCTATCTCCCTCTTAAAGTGTATGAAAAACTATGTCCAAAAAGCTTTAAATAAAAAAAACTTTTAGAAATGTTTAATTAAAAAGTAGGTTTAAATTAAAAAGTTTAATCTGAGAGAGAGAGAGAGAGAGAGAGAGAGAGAGAGAGAGAGAGAGAGAGAGAGAGAGAGAGAGAGAGAGAGAATCTATAGGCCCTACACATAAGAGAAAGAGAGGGGGAGGGGGAGAAGAAAATATTTTAATTAAAAAATATTATTCTCTTTCCTCTTTCCCCCCTCTGGCTTTTTCTCCTTCTTCTTCTTCTTCTTCTTCTTCTTCTTCTTCTTCTTCTTCTTCTCTCTCTCTCTCTCTCTCTCTCTCTCTCAAAGTGTGTGAAAAACTTAAAAGTAAAAAAGCTTTTAAAAATGTTTAATTAAAGGAAAAGTTTAAATTAAAAAGTTTAATCTAAAAAAAGTGTGTGAAAAACTATGTTTGAAAAACTTAAAAGTAAAAAAAGCTTTTAAAAATGTTCAATTAAAAGAAATGTTTAAATTAAAAAGTTTAATCACAGAGAGAGAGAGAGAGAGAGAGAGAGAGAGAGAGAGAGAGAGAGAGAGAGAGAGAGAGAACCTAGGCTCTACACATGTGATTGAGAGGGGAGGAAATTAATTAAAAAGGGGAGGGGGAAAAGGAAGAGAGAGATTATAAGTGAGAGAGAGGGGAGGGGGTTTTAATTTAAAAAGAGGAGGTGAGAGAGAGAGGGGGAGGGGGGGGGGAAGGGGCTTTTAATTAAAAAAGAGAGGGGGAAGAGAAAAGGAGAGATTACATGTGAGAAAGAGGGGAGGAGAGGGGGTCTTGATTGAAAAAGGAAGGTTTGGAAAAGGGGGTAGGTTCAAGAAGCCCTCTAGAGGTTCATGACTTTCTGAACCTACAAGAAAATAATATAATAGTAAGATATTGGGGGTTTCCAAAGTGCATAGAAATTCCCCAATCCCCTAATATAGTGTTACAGGACTTGTTATCAACACATTTTATCGAAGGCTTCATTTAGTTTTCAAAATTCAGGTACATGCACATTAAATGTATTGTGTATATTCAAATATAAATTTATTAAATATTAGAATTAAATCATATACTAAGCACCACTAGATTATCAGAATTACTCTATATTCTAGAGAAAAAATTACTCTCTTATATATATTGCATTGTAGTCTCTCTAGAATATTGTAAGAGGTACTAATTGTTTCTATAAATCAAATATTAAGAAAGAGATATTGCATTGTATGTACCCAATCTATTTTACTCAATTTAGCTTTGTTACATCAAAAGTATTGCACATCTAAACACATTTCATACAAACATCACAAAAAAGAAGCACATGTTATCACAAAAAAGCCTTAGTACAAGCACTTAAAAATATGTGAGACAATAAGGGCTTAGAAATTTCACCCTAAGCAAGTCTTCCTTCTTTGTTTGTGACCGTTCATGTGATGACTCAATTGTTGCAGTAGCACATTAAACCTAATAACATTCATTTTCAATTGTAAGAATGGTAGTCGACATCCCTTTGGCAAATCACATGCTCATGATCATTTCCAAGCCCCCAAAATGATGCCCACATATCATTTGCAGATTCATTAACCTGCTTGTCTTAGTAACAATGATCAAAAGTGCAATTATTTCACCACCTAAATTAGTCGAGACTTATTGAAGAGCACTCTAGGTGTGCTTTGTCTCACAAACAACACCATACAAACCTTTAGTATGTTCATGCAACTTCGTTAAGTACATGATAAGTGTATGATCAACGCGTGTGCATTAACCCATTTGCAATTCCATCAGCTCATTCATCTTGGTCTCAAGATATTTAAAGTTTGAAGAACTTAAAGTAGTCCCCGTGTTTCTTTGAACCCTTGTAGCTCTTGTACATCTAGCAACATGCATTCATTGTCCCTATGCCACTTATTTTATTTACTACACATTCAATCTATTAGAGCACACATTTTGGTTGCAACAAAATATATAAATGATTTTCTCCAAAAAAGTATATAACACTTTGATGCAAGCATAGTTAAAACAACTATCTCCCATACCCATGCAAATGGATCCAACTAGACAAGCATTGAAGAGATGATGTCATGGCCATTTTGATTAATTCTATTGAATCCATACATTCAATGAAGTCGAAAGAATTGTGTCTGGAACATTTTCCATGTATTTGCTTCATTCCATGGCTGCATCAAACTTTCAAGAGAATATACGAGTTCCAACAAATAAATCTCAAAGCTATTCACGATATAAGCAATAAACATATTTGCAATTGCAAACCCTAAATTGATGGTGTCCTTGACTCAAAGGTAAAAGAATAGCCATGCATATATGGTGCTTCCCAAAGGCTAGCCAAGCATTGCCTAATCTCTCTCTCTCTCTCTCTCTCTCTCTCTCTCTCTCTCTCTCTCTCTCCAATGGAGATGCCCATTCATCTACATGCACTGGCAAGCTCAATATGTGTGGATATTAATGATGGGCCACCTGGCTAGATGGGGTCCATATGTCTACATTTGGCATGTTGGTAGTTATTATGATCCTCACATGGTCACTAGCTTATCACTTATTATATTTAGTTTGTTGCACCTAGCTACAGTTGGCATAGTTATAGCACCAACCAATTAGTATAGCTAGTTATGCATTGTTTGACATAGCAGTCCAATTTCCATTATATTGTGTCTTATCTATGTGTACATTATATTATGTGGGAAAAAAAGAAGAAGAAACCAACAAGAAATTTTTTTTGCCTCCATATCTCTTCTTGTGCAATAGCTCAAGGAAAACCCCCCATTATGCAATTTGTGACATGGTATTAGAGTGATGCCACTGAGAGGATGGCTTTGGAGACTGAAGTGAAGGAGAAATAAGGATTCGAGCAAGAAAGAAATGGGTAAGAAGCTTTTCCATTCTTTCATTATTTCTCTTGGATAGTGTCTATGGAGGCATTGGAAGCACGGTAGAGCATTGCATAGTCTGTAGATAAATCCTTTAGGGAATGTTTGCTACTTTTTGGGCCACTTGAGGCCATTTTGAGCCCCATTTTAGACCCACAAGGTTGTGGACATCAGTTTTAGGATATATTTTTGGCTATGTCAAGTGAAAGTGGATGCATAGATAACATATTTTAAATTTGTAAGTTTTGAGGTGTTTGTTAAGAAACAACTACAAGTTTTGTTTGCAAATAGGTTGCAGATTACATTATTATTGAGTAGTTAGTGAAAAAGACTACTTGGTATATTGTTGTGTTGTGAAAGGATATAAAAGACTCGCTTGTTGTTTTGTATCAATTTTGTGATAATGCCAGAGAATAGTGGAAACCCCATCATTGATAAGTTGGATAAGAACAACTACCCATCATGGAAGTTTCATTTGACAAAATTCCTTATTGGAAAAGGCCTTTATGAGTTTGTTTTAGGTAAAGAATAAGAGCCAGAGTTGACTTATCCTATGACTACATATGAATTAAAGGTGTAGAAAGAATGGAATACAAAGGACAAAAAATTGACATATTGGCTATCTACAATCATTGACAATATTATATTAGGACATATCAGAAATGCAAAAACTTCACATGTAGATTGGACAATCTTTGAGAATATGTTTTCAATAAATACAATGGCTTGAAAAATTCAACTCCAGCAAGAGTTGAATACTTTAAAGAAGGGGAAGATACCTGTAAATGAGTATGTTAGGGAAGTAAGAAGCATTATAAATGCCTTAGTAGCTATTGATGCAATGCCTGATGATGATGATTTGATTTCATCTACTTTGGGTGGCCTTAATAATGAGAAGGCTTAGAAGTCATTTGTCACTTCTATGTATGTATGGAAGCCATTTCTAGTTTTTGATGAGTTGGTCTCTCTCATGATCACTAAAGCGATCAATATGCAGGGAGAATCATCTGAAAGAAGTGATGAATAATGTAAAGAATTTTACTCAAGTTAAAAAAGGAGACGTGGTGTCCTCTTTAAGAGATCATGGTATAGGACATGCTAGTGATAACCAACAAGACATGTTAAATCAGTAGTTCAGTGAAATATAGATTCTAGGAGGCCATGGAAACTTTAGAGGTAGGGAAAACTTTAAAGGAAGAGGTGGATGGCAGAACAGAGGTTCTAAAAATTCTGGTATTGTTTGTTATTATTGTGGCAAAACACGTCATGTTGTTGTCCATTATTATGCTAAGAAGGATGATATCCGTAGTGGTAAATTGCAACAAGGAAACTATGCATCGACTTCATGATAGAATAAGGACAAAAATGAGTGTCTGTTTATTATGCAACATATGATGAATACTATTACAGGAAAGGGAACACATGATGATATATGGTATATTGATGGGGTGCATCTAATTATATGACCAATTATGTTGAATGGTTTGGAGAGATGCATGATTTACAAAATACAGGTTATGAGTAGATGGGTGATGATTCATACCACCCAATTTCACACATTGAAAAGATTCCCTTGTCCTTGTATGATGACTCGATAAAGAGTATATTATATATATTTCATGTACCATCAATCACAAAGAATTTAGTGTGTGTCGGTCAAATGGTAGAGCAAGGATTGTAGATTCGATTTAATACAAAAGATTGTTTTGTAGAAGACTTTTATAATAAGTACAAGTTAGCCACAAAAGGAAGTAGAGTTGGTTGCATTTTCACTTTAGATGCTAGAATCCCTGTTATGAATGCTGCTATGTATACTCAATGAAAATGAGTGGTTGCAGACATTGAAATATAGCACAAATGTATTGAACATGCAAATGTGTAAAGGCTAGAATTAGTGGAGAATTCTTGATACTTCGTCTTTAGCTTCGGGTCCTGATCCTTGATGGGGATCTCCCTTAGCATTTTTTGATAGACTGGGTCCTGATATGCCTCTTCTTTTGCTAGCTCAAGAATCGGGTTGTTTGGCATTGATACCTTTGTGGCTAGAGGTTGATGGATCTTGCAGAATGAGAGAATTTAGAAATGCCTTGCGATTGAGTGCATCGGCAACTACATTCTTTTTTCCAGGCCTATATTTGATTTCAAAATCATATTCTTCTAGCACTTCGATCCATCGACGTTGCCTCATATTGAGCTCATTCTGAGTGAAAATCCATTTAAGACTCTTGTGGTCCGTTACTAAGGAAAATTTGTTACCTAGCAAGTAATGTCTCCAAAGTTTGAGAGCATGGATGACAGCCAACAGCTCCAGGTCGTGGTGGGTAGCATAATTCCTTTCATGGCTCTTCAATTTTCTTGAAGAATATGCTACGGGATGACCTTCTTGCATAAGTACACATCCTAAAGCAGGTGCGCTAGCATCAGTTACCACTTCAAACTCCTTACTAAGATCAGGAAGTTTTAGGATGGGTGCTGATACTAAGCTTTGCTTTAGTTTGTCAAAGCTGGTCTGTTCAGCAGGTGACCATACAATTGCTACTTGCTTCTTTAGTAGCTCAGTCAGAGGTGCTGCAATCAAAGCATAATCTTTGATGAAAATCCTGTACCATCCTGTCAACCCAAGACAACTGTGTATTTCTTTGACAGAAGTTGGTGTTGGCCATTCCAAAACGTCTCTAACCTTAGCTGGATCTACTGAAATTCCTTCTGCTTATACAATGAATCCCAAATATTCAATCTGTCGCTTGAAAAATGCGCACTTCTTCTTCTTGGCATAAAGCTTGTGTGCTCTCATTGTTTCAAGAACAATGCGAAGCTCGGGTTCATGATCTTTTTCCTGTTTTGAGTAGACTAGGGTATCGTCGAAGAAGACAAGTACGAAGTCATCAAGATAGGGTCTAAAGATATCCTGCATTAATCTGTTGAAGGTAGCAGGAGCATTCGTTAGCCCAAATGACATCACTAGGAATTTGAAGTGTCCATACCTTGTACTAAATGCAGTCTTCGGAATATCTTCTTCTTTGATCCTTATCTAGTAATATCCAGATCTGAGATCTATCTTTGAGAATATATTCACTCCTTGAAGACGGTCAAGTAATTCATCTATTCTTGAAATGGGGTATTTATTTTTTATGGTTCTTGATTCAACCCTCTGTAGTCAATGCATAGGTGAAGCATTCCATCTTTCTTCTTTTGGAACAACACTGGAGCTCCCTATGGTGAACTGCTAGGACATATGTAGCCTTGATCTAACAGTTGCTTGAGTTGCTCTTTCAGTTCGATAGCTTTCAGAACAGACATCTTATATGGCCTCTTTGCGATCGGTGTAGCTCTCGGCACAAGTTTGATTTCCTAGTCGACTTCTCTTTGAGGAGGAAGTTTCGTCAGATCTTCAGGAAATATGTCTGCATATTCCTTTAACCATGAAGGTTCTTTTCCAAATTCCTGATTTTGATCTAGTTTATTCAGTTTAATCAGATAGACAGGTAGACCCTTTTGGACACCTTTTATTATCTGTGTTGCTTTTGCCAACTGTATTTTTAGCTTACCAGCCTCACCTTGAGTCGTGACTAGTTTCCCTTCAGAATTTCGGAAGGAGACTTGGCCCTTCCCACAGTGGATGTGGGCATCATTGGGTATTAGCCAATCCATTTGCTAATAACCTCACGACCATTTGCTAATTCCACAAGTAAAGTAGGTGCATCTTTTGTGGTTATCCCTAATCTTTTTGCGCAGATTGGTGAGATGAAGGAATGTGTACTGCCACAGTCAATTAGGGTTTTGAAGCTTTTACCTTGATATTATGATGGAGTTTGAATCACTGAGAATTGGCGATTTGGACCCTTCTTGTGAAGAGTGGCATGAACCATTGCCCTCTCAATGTCAGCATCCATGGACGGATCTTCTTCATTGTCCAGCTCCTTGTTGGAAACACTGAATTCTTCCTCTGGCCATAACGGTGGTTCCTTGGCCATAAGCGGCTCTATTTTGACCTTGGAATTGCCCTTGGCGATGTCCTCTGCTAAGCTTGGGACACTCCCTCCTGAAGTGTCTAGGCTCGTTGCAATGGAAGCAACGTGGGTTGCGATCATTGCTTTGTGTTGGAACAAAGTTGTTGATAGCCTTGGCCCTAGCTTTCTTTCTTTGGCCCTGATTCTAACCCTGCGCTCTCTTAGTCTGAGCCATAGACATACCCTTATTATGATCTTTGTAAGGCCAAATCCTATTGTACCTTGGTTTGTTCTGTACCTCCTGTATTATTGGAGCAGCTCGAATGAGTGCGTCTTGTAGGTCCATTGGGTGCATTGATTCCAATCGAGTGTTTATGGTGGATTCAACCCAACATAGAAATTTGACACTTGTTGTGTCATATCCATTGGGGGTGCATACTTTAGGAGTGAAACGAACTTTGAATAATATGCTTCAAGGGATAATCCTAGCTGCTTCAAATCATAGAATTCATTCATCTTTTGTGTGCGGTAGGCAGGTGGCAGATACCTTCCTTGCACAGCTTCCTTAACCTTATCCCAAGTGACTGTCCCCTCTGAGATCACTTGGTCTCTGCACCACTGTTTCCACCAAAGTCTTGCTTCGCCTGTTAGCTTAAGTTTGGCGAGCATGGCTTGGTTAGTAGGTGCAGTTCCTGCTGCCTCAAAATAGTCTTCCATGGACTCAATCCAGATCTCGACGTCGGCTTGAACAGTCCTTTCCTTGCCATCAAACTTGGGTGGCTTAATTTGTTTGAGAAGGAACTTGTTCTCTTGAGCCACAGCTGGACTTAGTACAGGAGTCGCATTTGGAACCTGTTCTTGGGGTTGCGTCTAGACAATAAGATTCTTTATGTTAACATCTTATCATACGTTCCCACATTATGTTAATATGACTAGCATAGCCTTTAGCCAAGTGATTTAATCACTTAACACCACAGTTAACATTTATGATCAAGATAGACAATTGTAAAAAGTCTTATTTATTCATGAGGGCATAACCCCTTGAGTACACTTATTTTGGATAAGTAGGACAAGCTGAGATTGATACATCAGTTTGGGGAAAATAGGATTGTGTTACAATCGGCTACACAAATAGAATAATAATATGGAGTGGGGTCATGGATTTTCAGGAAACGATAATTCATAGGAAGCTTGGGGTATCCCTTCCTTTGATACCCATTCTTCTCATAGGGCCCTAAAACTTTGATTCTGTCAGTAGAGATCACCCGGTCACTTCTTCATAAACATACTTGTTCTGCTTGACTTGCCAACCACTAACATGCAAAGTTGCGTTTAGGTGAGTTTCGACAAAGATGAACAACTTCACGATCTTTGAATCCTCCATCCACTTGATTCTCTTCAAGTTGGTTTAAAGGTACGCGAGTCAGTGGGCTACTATGTAGTATATTCGTGAATCTCCCGTCCATCTCCACTCCGCATACAGAGGTGAAGGATTACAATTGCAGTCCAGAATATCCATCATGCCAAGCCTCTAGCGATAATTCGAAGCATGCATTGCAGTCATGAACATGACCCGGAACACCAAGAAATTGCTCCATGCTTCGTGACTCTGCAACCCAGCATCCATAAGTGAGTAAAGAAATGTTTTCAACAGAAAACACTGCTCTATTCTACTCACCTTCCCCTGTTTATCCCCTTATTCTGTTTATTTTCATCCATTAAGTTCCTTGTAATCCTTAGATCCCGTTGGTTCGCTTTGATACCAACTGTAACGTATCCGCTCGTCCACTTGTGGGACACATCTTAGCAGCTCATCGGGAAGAAAGTCTAGAGAGCACCGCCTGGCACTTGCAAGGAATGTCATAGGGTTTGTGAGCTAGGTCTTCCCGAGTCTGCCACGAGAAGAAGTGTCGGGCCGTTCCCACTTAGGATTGACCTGAAGTCAGGGTTCCTTTCCTATTAGCAAAGTCTCTAGAAAATAGCTAGTGTCGAGCTCCAGATGAACCACTTTGCGTAGAAACAATAGAGTCGAAGCGGATTTATGCTACACTTCGTTCATGGAGAATGGGAAATGAGAGGGATGCAAATCTCAACCTCTCTGCCATAAGGCAGAGTCCCATTCCTTTCCCCTAAAACATCTTAGATCGGGGTTCTAACTCTACTGACTCTAGGGTCTTCATAGTATCATTTTCACGTCTTTTGAGAAAAGTTCCCAGCTAATCGGGACCACCCTTCCATAGGACGGACCCAAGTCACGTCCACCGCACTTTCCTCGGTTTGCTTAGTTATCTAATTACCTACCACATTATGTTTGACATGCAAAGGCAACTTCCTTAATTAATCAACTTAAACACAGGTTCCTTCAAGTAACTTAGGCACTGACACAAAAACAATGTCAAGCAAGTTCCTTTTTCAAATATCTGATATTTATTTATCATTATCCCGGAACACATCAAATATCATGCCCGAAGGCTATCCTAGCAATCTACAGGATTGCTGCTCCAAGTTTCACGCATAGACTAGTACACGGGCCTTGAGATCCCATGTCGAGTCACGTCAGCCTCTTGTGCGGGATCTGGAGGCAAGGAATTTATAGCCAAAGCCTCCCTTGGCACCCAAGTGTCCTCCCACTCCAAGCAGCACCCACAGAGAGACCTCTCGTGGCGGGTTAGGTCCATATACCCAACGCGGCTAACAACCCCCTTGGATAGGGCCAGGCAGATAGTCGCAGGTAACTGAACGTGCCTCTCCCTCCAGGCTTTTAACCTAAAGCATTAAGTATTTTGCCTTGAGTTAGTTCCTTGACCAAAGAAGTTCAAACAATGTACCTAAGTGTACAATCACGATCATTTCAGAGGTTATTTGTACGACCAACTGCTAAGGTGTGATTCCTTCTTCTCGAATGCTCCCAGCATTCGATCCTGGATCGTTCGCGACTTGGCAAGATCCCAAGGGCTTTGCAAGCTAGTTTGCTTGTTTCCCCTTTATCTTCGAGTTAGGGTTTGTACCGTGCCGATCCTAATTATCCTTACCTTAGGTCTCTTGGTAAAAATAGGTCATGGACAACCCCGTTGTCCTTGGTTGGTCAACTTGCTGGTTATCTCCTAGATCCCTTGAAGTATCTATGTGATCTTTCCTTCGATCCCTAATTGACCAAGGATACTTTTGGTGATACAAGAATACATGATCTTAACCCCCTTTTTCAAGAGTACTCACATGCACTAATGTTTGCCACTTTCTAACCCTTTCTTTGAGCTTGCTAACTACGTTGATTAAGACAAGTATTGACTTTACCCAAAAATTTCAATGCCAATGTATAAAGCATGAATTCAAGCATTCTAATGTACATTAATTTCATGCAATCTTTCTATGCGTGCAATCTTGATATTACCCATGCATGCAATAGTTCCTTCGTATGCATATAGTATGGATGCAACAACCATATCACTTGATTTCGCTAATCAATTCAAGAGAAAGACCCTTAAGATATGTCTACCCTTCCATGCACTTATCTTTTCATGATCATGCAATGAAAGAAACCCATGATAAATACTAGTCACAAGCAATAGTTTTGTATGACACATGCGAAGGCCCTTTCAATGCATGCAACTTAACATGTTGCTTGTTTATGCGATAATCTTTCCCATGCATGTAGAAGTTTTCCTTGCATGTATCTAATACGACTGTGATGCGTTATGCATTTCACTATCAATCTCAAGAGAGACCCTAGGATATGCCATTTCCAATTCAATACATGATGGAGCATAATTAATATATTTGGGACACGAAGGTAATACTGAGTCGTTCCATTAGTGCGGCTGACTTCCATGAAATCACCCCGTGTTTGCAAATATTCATGCAACTCATGCACTAGGATTTTTTATTAAATTCAAGAGAACCTCCTTAAACAATGCAATGAAACAATTTTTATGAGAGTGTCTAATGCAAAAATTCCCTATGAATTTATTCGATACGTATTTCATGAACTTTGTATATAGGAGGTTACGTAATCATTCAACATACTGAGTTCATGGACAAGGAGTGCGGGATCATGGACTTGATTCTTGACAATGGAAACCCTGTTAGCAGCCACTCTTCCGCCTTGGGTAGAAACACCTATAGAGTTGCTAGTTGCGTGCCTCTTGGGTGCCATCTTTCACGAAAATCTAGTGGCCTTTGTGTGTGGGGATAGCTATTAGATGCGCAGGAATTTCCTGCAAATTGTCCAGCAGTTTCCCACTAATCCTCATGGCCTTTGCACTTGAATCAATGTGGACATGGATTAAGGAAAAATTAAGCCAGGTCTTGCGGGTGAAACACCTCCTAAAGGAGATGCTTTGGAAGCTTCCAAACTCCTTTATTTTCTCTGACAGAAAAATCAGATGACGTCTTCTTTCCTTCTTCTTCTTCTTCTCTCTCTCCCTCTTCTACTTCTTCTTCTTCTTCTTCTTCTTCTTCTTCTTCTTCTTCTTCTTCTTCTTCTTCTTCTTCTTCTTCTTCTTCTTCTTCTTCTTCTTCTTCTTCTTCTTCTTCTTCTTCTTCTTCTTCTTCTTCTTCTTCTTCTTCTTCTTCTTCTTCTTCTCTCTACTTCTGGGCGGTGTTGTAATCACGAGGGGGGGTTTCTGCCTGACGACGATTAGGGGGGTGTGATGATGCAGGCCAGGGCGGGGGCTACTTTCGATGAGGGGGAGAGGATGCTGTCTAGACGGGGGGAGGGGACATGCTGCCACAGACGGAGGGGGGACGTGACGATGCAGGAGGGAGGGGAAGGTTGCGCTGCTAGAGGGAGAGGGAAGGCTCCCCTTTTTAAAGAGGTGGGAGGAGGGTGGTATGGCCGCCACCCCTCCCACCTGGGGGGCTGCATGCCCCCTCGATCACTCACTTCACTTCCTGTCTCTCCACGACGTGCTGTCGGCGGGGAGAGAGGGAGGGAGTTAAAAAAATTGTATTAAAATTAAAAATTTTAAGGGGGAGATATATTACAAGTTAGCACGCTATTGAGATTTAGAGCATCCAACATATGTGTGCAGGTTAAAGAAGGCAGTGAATGTGCTGAAGCAAGCACCTAGAGCATGGTCTAACAAGATCAAAGAGTACCTTGTCAACATGTTCTTATTTCTAATGCTGATCACTCACTTTATGTGAGAAAGGGAGATGTAGGCTCGGTCATCATAGTCATTTATGTGAATGTCTTGATTATTAGAAGGGATAATGACAATGGGATTGTTGAAGTTAAGGACTTTTGGAATAACAATTTTAAGATTAAGGATTTGGGTAAGCTAAGGTGCTTTCTTAGTATTAATGTGATTAGTTGTGATGATGATATATGGCTCTCCCAAAGGTAGTATATCTTGGATATGTTTTCCAAGTATGGTATGATAGTATGTAAGCCTCTTTGAGTGCCACTAAAACAAAATGTGAAGTTGAGTGTTGATGTTGGGGATGAGATAGAAGAACCTACTTTGTTCAGGAGGATAGTAGGGAGTCTGATTTACATGACTATTACAAGACCAAACTTAAGTTATGCTATCTGCCTTGTCAATCGTTGTTAACCCTCAAACGAACAAGGTGGAAAATCTAGAAAATCTAAAGCAGAAGACAAGGCCAAGGCAAAAGTGAAACGGAAGATGAAGGCGCTGTCGTGTCGCTACGTGCACACTGTGTAAAAAATCTAGAGTGTGGCTTCCTTTTAGATTTAGAGAGCCAATACCATTTTAGACATTTGTGTTAGTGTCCATGGTTCAAAAATATTAGATTTTAGCCAATTTTTGATATTTTAGATATTATATCTTGTAAAAATCCATAAAGCTGTAGACAACTTCTAGATTAGGATGACATGTAACAGAAAGCATGTAGCTTTTAGCCAATTTGAGATGATTTTATGTAAAAAGAGAGATTGACGAAACCGTGCAATGCGTGATCATTGTTTTCAGGCAGTGAACAGCACTTCGAAGGGGGAGATCAAGAAGGAGTGATCTGGCAGGATTTTGGACAAGTGTGCTGGTCTTTTACCCCCCTTTCGAAGCCAATGGAAGCATCAAATTGGCGATCTGAGCAGCTTAGAGAAAGGTATTATTTATACACGTTTTTATCTATTAGAGTTATATATTCTCATAATGTTGAAAGAAACTGACAAGCTTCATCTATGTTAGTATTCTTCTACATTTTCTAATTCTTTCTGGGAGTATTCTTCTATGTCTTCTATTTCCTCAAACCCCTTCTCTTATCTCTCCCATCTCCGGAGTCTAAGCTCTTGAATCCCCATACATTCTTCTTTCTCAAACCCGTATGATTGATCGTAAAGTACCTCTTGAACCTTCAAACATTCATTGTAATCCACTTATCTCTTGAAGATACATCTCCATCTATCTTGTCCAACCTTTTTGCCAAACCCATGTAGTGACCTTCAACCCTATGCGCTGCGACATCACACCAAGAAGAATCTGGAAACACAAGAAGTGTAGAAAAGTCCTAAATCAAGGAGAAAGGTGCACATGGAAAAAGTGCATGTTAACACTTTTGTAAAAGAGCACAAGGCACACCATGATTTATTTTAAAAGCACTAGGCTCTCACCCGTGCAAATTGTAAAAGTAGATGGGCAGTAGGAAGGAAGCTAAGAAGATAGGAGGAGAATGGGAAAAAGGGCTTGGCCATGTAAAAAAGGGGATAAGGGGATGACCGCCCAAAAGGGATTTAGGGTTTTATATATAAAGTTGACAAGTGAATGAGAAGCTCATTCTTGTGTGTGGCCAAAAGTGGCTCTCTTCTTCTTCTTCTTCTTCTTCTTCTTCTTCTTCTTTGTGTTCTTGCTTGCTTGAGCTTGTGCTTGAGAGAGAGTGTGTGAGAGTGTGAGGGAGTGAGTGTGTGAGGGTGAGGGACCGTGGTGGAGAAGCTCTCCATCTTCTCCTCTCTTCTTCTCTTCTCTTCTCTTCCCTTCTCTTTCTTGCGGAAATGGAGCTTGGAGCATGGAGCTTGCTGGAAGCTTGCACTTGGATCATGGAGCTACCGGAGTGCTCGGGAGAGGAGGTAACCCGATCGGGCATGGAGATAAGCTTACTACACCTGCAGAGATGGATAGCACATTAGCTATGTGAGAGGTAGCTATTAGTGCTCGGCTTGGAATGCTTGAACAATAAGTGGTCCGTGGGTCTTGGTGGTTGATCACTTCTACATTTTGATTCCATTGCCAGGACCAACAGATTCAAGTCTTGAGTGCTTGAGCGCTTCAAATTGAGCATTGAAGTAGGATTTTCCTTGAACCGGTGCTTGAGATAGATAGGTAGGAAGCGAGGGAGTTTGAAGAGGTATTCAATCTCCTTAGCAAGTAGGTTTTTGGTTTTTCACAATTGGAAAAGTAGGCTGGAGTAGTGTAGGTATTCTCTTTATGATTTATGTTTACATTTAGGTAGGATAGGAGAAAAATAGTGTGAGCACATAGTAGGATTTTTGTTGCTATATAACAGATTGAAACAAGGAAAAGAAGGAGGAAATTTTTTTTTTGGGTTAAATGCTAGTAAGAGGAGCAAGACTGAGTGCAAACCTAGGCAAGGCAATAAGAGGCCAGGAGTGGCAAGGAAAACCTTATTTTGCATTTGAAAGATTAAGGAGATCTTAGAGAGAGAGAGAGAGAGAGAGAGAGAGAGAGAGAGAGAGAGAGAGAGAGAGAGCTTGTAGGTCTAGGTCTACACGAGGTTGATCGGAGCGTGTCGGGACTTCCAGTGAGATTCAGGTATGGAATGCCCTTGGCCCACACCCCTCTTTGATTCTTGGAAGTTCTGGTAGCCACTAACGACATCTATCCTAGATTTTTTAGGGGAATAAGTGATGGATACGCATTTCGGCCAGTGGAACCTGTCTGACTCCCAGAGTTGGACCACTCGGACAAACCTACCTCGTCCGATTGGACACCCCGTCCGATTTTCAAGATCGGACAACACCAAAATCAAACACACAACCCGTCTGATCGTATGCTGGACCCATCCAATTGCGACGCTCAGATCATAGAATCGGACCAATAGGACATACCCGCTTTGATTTTCAAAATCAGACCATCCCAAAATCGGACCATCCAGAATCAGACACTCCAAAATCGGACACTTGTCAAATTGAACGCATAAAATTGGACACATGAAAATTGGACCAACCGTCTGATCGAATACCCAACCATCCAGTCAAAGGCGCACATAATCGGATCACTCTATAGTCGGACCAATCATAGGACTCGGACCCAACGGATCACTCATCCGAGTCAGACCAGCCCACTCAGACCATCCGACTCTAAGAGTCGGACCACCCATAATCGGACAGTCTGATTCTGGGAATCAAACCAACAAACCAGAACAAGAAAATACAGATCTAGAGACCATATAGAGCCAAAAGCACATTATAGATCTATCATTCGATTGAAATCTAGAGCCAGTACTTCAAAACTTGGCTACGAACAGTCCTTCAAATTGCGCATGGTGTTTAGCATAACGGCCTTGTGGGCCGGGGGGACTATCCCCTCGGACCCCTATAGAGGGGGGTTTTCCCCCTCTGCACCTCCCCCAAGTAGGCTGGAGAGAAAATTTGTGCCATGACAAGTCCTCCAAATTAGATCCTAGTGTAGTAATGGATCTACATAAGCATAAACTCTCACTTGCAAAACAGTAATCAAAAGCCCATACCCGAACAAAGACAAACAGAGACCCTAGAAAATCAATGGGCCAATCTAGCCAACAAGGGCAAAAAGGCCATACCACAAAAACCTGTATAGGTTGCGTCCGGATTGCATCTAGCCAAAATAGAATGCAACAACATCAAGCTACTACGAGGATGACTAGACATGGCAATTCTAATGATAGATGCAACTTGAATGACACTACACAAACAATCCAAGACATCAGTGGAGAATCTCCATCTAATAGTGCAGTTGAGGACTCAAAGGCATGTATTAGAAGGCTTGAATTTACAAGCCAAGACCCGAAAGATGAAGACATAGTACCACTTGCTTATCTTAGGGTCAAACTCACCACAAAAAGAGAACATAGTGTAGATGCTCTCATCAATGAAGAAGCTGATTTTAATGTCTTGACCTATGAAGCATGGACCCTACTAGGCCAACGAGATCTCAACCGACTAATGCAACTCTTAGTCCATACGGGGGGGACAATCACAAGCACTTATAGGGAAGTGCAAAATCCTTGTAACTATTGAAATAGAAAGCTTGCATATCCTCTTCCATGTTCCTCCAAATAGTGCTAATTGTAGAAAGGAAATCCTCCTAGGAAGACCCTTCAAAAGGGCGACAAAGTGTGAGGTTGATTACGTAGTACATAGGATACACTTGACACTACCGGGTGTGAGGATAATCACAACATTTAGTAAGGGTGACCTCATCAAACCTTGGGGGAAAGACAAGGAACATTTTGATATGCCAGGCAAGCCTAGTAACGAGAGCAAGGACTTGTTGAAAGAGTTGATAGAAGCGCATGTTGAATAGAGAGAACCACTGAGTGAGGCCATGCCTGAAACAAGAAGGTCAGGTGACAATGCCAAAGATAGGCTTTGGACTTACAAATATTGTAGAAGACCACAAAAGAAGCCCAAGCCTTATAGACGAAGGTGTAGATGGAGAGCCATCACAACGACGCGATGGATATCCAAAGCATTGCTACGTGCTCAAGGATATTACACAGATAACCGATGGATTTGGGTACAAAACCCCCCTGCTCAACCACTTCTGTCAACTGAAGGCCATGATGTATCAAGAGGAAAGAAGAGCAGGAGGAAATCTAAATGAAATAACAAGTCTCGAGTCAAAAACATTGGAGTGATCAAGCCCCTCACGATTGAAATTAAGAAACCAAACGGGACTATTTGAAGTGTAGATCCTCGGCCTAGCATGCTTAACAAGCGGATATCAAATGTAACCATTGAGTGTGCACAAAATCCACTAGTGCCCAAGGAACCTTTGACTTACCAAGGAGATAATAAGCACCATAATTTTGCTCATGATAAGGCTAATTGCTCAATAAAGCAAATGGTAGAGTCATCTAATAGCCATGAGCAAATCTTCCAGCCAGTGTCAAAGCCACTTAGGAGCCCCAAGTCTCCTACACCCTATTTCCCTAAATGGACACAGGAAGCACAACAACAGTCATCAAATGCGGCTACTCAATTCCAATCTCCATCTCTATCAAAGCTTCCGAATGTCCAAGAGGTGTGACATGACACCACCCTTAGCTCTTATCCTGAAATACAATCCATTGTGACTAGCTCCAACTTGCACAAGTGAATGATCAACATTTTTTGGCAACAAAAGATACGACCACTTCCTATCTGCCTACGGACTTGGCACCGCAATCCACCAACAATAGCCATTCCATTGAACTAGCAGCTACTGTTTCCAAACACGAATCGGATGAGAAGGCAAACAAGGGAGTATTGACCAAAGAGCTAGACTCCCCAAGAGGAGAGGTAGTTATACCCTCACAACTCCACAAGGCTGTTCAACAGGCCGTGGCTATGTCCCATGAGGACACACTAGAGGAAGAGAATGACGAGGCCCAAGCAAGCACATCAACATCTGACCTAGTTCAAGGTCCTGAGTCCTTAAAGGATGCACCGCAAGTGCCCAAGAAAAAGAGGAGAAAAAAATGAAAACAGCGGTAGTTGCTAGTGGCTGGAGACACTAAAGAGATTGAAACCAAGAGTGCTGAAGAGCTGAGGAATAAAGCATCGAGTCCATCCACCAATGATTCCATTGCCATCTCTCTTAATAGCGGTGAAACCTCAGACACATCGGTGTGTTCTGAAAAATCAAAGCAACAATTACCATCAACAGTTGCTTGCAACACTCAATTCACTAACAACAGAGCTCGAATTGACCAATCAAGAATGGATATAACACTGTTACAACAAGGTGATAAGACTATACTAGTCACATCTGAGGAGAACCATTACATAATAGCATCAAAGCCTCAAGAGAAACATGAAAACCCTGAGGACATGAGCAATCCTAGCATTGACCAATCTTGCTCATCTAGGACTGAGCCCCCAGCTACGCTAAAGCCTAGGGAACCCCCCAAAACCTTGCATGAGATAGCAATTGAGAAAGCCTTCATAGAACATAGAAGTGTCACAGAGTGCTTGGTTGAGTTGAATGCTAAACTCAAAATATTCGCATGTGTCTATGTCCTTGCAGACATGGGCACGTTTCCTAGAGAGCAGCTTGAGGAATACTTGCCATATCCCCTATCCTAGGAAGTGCAAGAATGTCTTGACGAGCACTATGACAAGCTTCTACATAAATGCATGCAACTCATCTCTGACGAGGAAGCTGATGACTTACGCTTAACTATGACATTTAACGATGTGTTTTGTGGACCAAACATCTTAGAGATAGAGCAATTAAGGTGACAATCAAAAGGTCGAAGCTAGTTTGAGAAATGTTGGTTTGAAAGCCGTGCTACAATGGCCAAACTTGGAGCCCAGAGTCTCAAAGGAGAGATTGGTCAAATGGCGGTCTCAGAGATACCCAACCTATGTGACACCAACTTCCCTTTGAGTATTGACTGCCATTCGGGGCATGGACTTAGCCGGAACTAGCCATGAAAACTCTCTGGTTGATAAGATTCTCACTGAGGAGGGGCTACATGTTGCGAGTAGACTCAGACAAGGTACCATACTACTCGATGTTGCAATATATCTGTTGTTATTGAGTAAGCTGCCATGAGTACTGGTGCATGTGCCACACTCTAGTACAATCCCGAGTTCTACAATTGGTTCTTATCCTCACGAAGTGACATGGGCTCATAAATATGTACATAAATAAAAAATGAGTTTTGTAACTGTATATAGATAATACCAACACACACAAGCAATGGTAGTCAAGCGCATGGAGAAAATTTTGGGTTTGACAGGTTGAGCCCCTAGGGTCCTCCTCTCAGCACATGTCTAGAAGTTGTGTGACCGTTCCCATCTCCAGGTGGAGGGCATGTAGTCCTCAGGGCCGCCATGGGAAGCCCTGACCAATACCTCTGAGGGTGTACACGGGGCACCGTCCTCTTCTACAGGCCTTCCCCTATTTTCGATCTATCCTTTTGGGGATGAGCCCTGTCCCATTCCATCACAACCAATCCATGCAACTTGGTGTGAGCAAAGATCTACTACTAGCTAGAATATGCCCCGCAGTTGAGGCAGGATGAACATCATCACGGGTGCTGTCCCTCTACAGCAAACACTGCATGGCTCACCTCACCCTTCCTCATCATATGCACTTGATAATCCACCATTTAATCCCTTTCATGCGAATAGTTCCATCCTACCTTAGGGCCTAACCCTTGGTTCACATTTTGTAGGTTTCCCTATAGTAGCCCGTCAGACAGTGCAGTTGGCGTGCAAAGAAGCTCTCCTCCGTGTAGAAGGGAGCATACGGCACAAGCTCCTCCACTAGAATGCTACATGCCTACCCTAAAGAGGTATGGTTGAGGCGAGGCCCAAAGCGACATTGCCCAGGATGCAGGCCGCAAACTCCCCAGGCCAGGAAGAGGAAGGCTCAAGGGAGCGCCCGAGGGGTAACATCCCCTGCCATACAGGCCCTCCCCAAAAGCTCGGCAGCAGGTGTTCAAAAGAAGAGAAGGAAGCTAAAAACAAGAAGGAATTTGCCGAACTATTTCAAATCATTCTTGATACGGTAGCAGCCAAGGACTACAACATTTGGGTCCCAACAAATATCTCCCCTACCCAGCCTGATAGGAGCTCCCCACTGGCGATGCCCTAGTCTCCTGGTCATCCGAACTCACCCTGCCTCATACAAATAGAATAGCCATTTTTTTGTACAAAATGCTTACCAAGTGCTATCTGGCCATGAATTTTTGTCATTAGATGGTTAAAAGGGTAGATTCTCCAATTGCACAAATTTTTCATATCTACTTTTAATATATTTCACACCTTTAACAAAAATCAAGCACAGGTGATATGCATCTAAGTCAACACAATGGGATTCAGATAAGTGATGACTCTTTGCGTTGCACCTATTCATTATAATTGAAACATATGACTTGCATGTACCCTAACGAGTTGCCAAGTGGATACAGGACGACACATGTCTCTATACAAAAGAGTTCAATGTCCAAGGTACCACAAGACCACCAACTCCACAAAGAGCCATGATGGAAGCCTCACTATAGAAAGTGAAAATCACCCTTGTAGCCCACCCGCATCGCATGGCCCGAAGTATAGTCATTGGCTGCTCTCTCTTTCTGGGTCAAACCTACATTTGGCTTACAACAGTTGTTACCTCAATTGTATCGACATCGCATGTTACGAAGAGGTTTTGCAAAATCTCAAGTGTATCTCCCCATCTCCACAACTATTCCCCTAGCAACAAGACTAGTAACACAATCATTGTTATAATATCCATTTTCACAGCCTTTGACTCTCTATATTTTCTAGTCCAAATGAAAGGCTGATGGCCTCAACGTATTGCAATGGTTGTATTCCAAAAGAAGAAGAAGAAGAAGAAAAAGAAAAAGAGAAAACAAAAAGAAAGGACAATAAAAGAAAAGAAAGAAAGAAAAAAAGATTAAAAAAAGGGAGAAAAAAGCACTCACAATCATAGCACAACACCTAGGGGTCCTCAAATTAGGTGCATCTAGTGACCTTGGTTGGCTGGCTCCGTTTTCATATCCCCCACAATTGTTCAGGGCACATCAAGGGCAGGACATACCTAGGGAGCTTGTCTCGTCTATGGTTAGACCTGTCACCCTGACCCATTATCTTTTTTGTACTCCACTTTAGTACCATTGCAATCGATCGTGGCAAGCAAAGCATGAACGACCATGGAAAAGTACACTGCACTCATCGAGCAAGAGAAGTAGCTACCAGCTAACCAAAAGTTAAGGTGTCGATGAGTTCAATTATGCTACATTGCGTTGTTGTAGCGCAAATGATTTCTCATACACCTTCATGTGTACTTCTCCTCAACATTGGCAACTTTTTCCACCCCACTGAACCCTTGCTTCATCCACACGTTGCTATGAGGGACTAGACAAAAGTCTTCTACCTACGTAATATCTAAGTGCCCACATGCACTCACATAATATCTGCACCACAATCTATAGACAGTTTGGGTCCTCAAGTGCAGGACATTACCTTGACTCGCTTAGAGTTAATCAATCTGTTTTCCAAACTAATCAAACTATGTCTTGTGCATGATAAGAAGAGTAGCACTACCCCCAGGGAGAGACAACATCTGTGAGGTTTCCAATTGCAGGTATTGAAGACTTCAATGAAAGTGTCGTTAGCTCTTCATCAACACTCAACTCTGAACTCTTGCCATTTTCATCATGCAAGCCCACCAAAAAATTATCTTATGTAGAATCCTCACACACCACCACCTGTGCAATTCCCAAAACCAAATAACCCTATCCCCAGCTCCAACAACCCTACCACCAACCAATCAGACCAACAAAGTGCCACCAACCACCTTCATCCACACCACCACCAGAACTCCTCCAAGGAAAACCTCAGCTATTCCTTCCACCCACGTCTTCGGTACATGCCAAAGCCTGCTACCTACGATGGTGAGTGCCATGGGACTAGCACTCGTCTAGGAGGGGGTAATGTTAACCCTCAAATGAACAAGGTGGAAAATCCAAAAAATCTAAAGCAAAAGACAAGGCCAAGGAAAAAGTGAAACAGAAGACAGATGTGCAAAGAAGAATTTGGAAACACAAGAAGTGCAGAAAGTCCTAAATCAAGGAGAAAGGTTCACATGGAAAAAGTGCATGTCAACACTTTTGTAAAAGAGCGCAAGGCGCACCATTAGTACTAGTGTGAGTTGCATGGATTATCCAAAAATACTAGATTTTTGGATAATTTTAGCCTATATTTGATATTATTTATTGTAAAAATTTTGAAAAAGTTAGAAAAAGCTTCTAGATTAGGATGGCATGCAAAAAGCTAGTTGCTTTTTCAGCCAATTAGGAGATTTTTCATAAAAAAGACAGATTGACGAAATCGCGCACATCGCAATCGCTATAAACAGGTTGAAAACTGCAAATTGAATTGAAAGAAGAAGGAGTGATCTGGGAGATCCATGACCAGGTGTCCTAGAGTTTTACCCCCTTTCGGAGCCAACAGAGCCATCAGATTTGGGTTCCAGACAGCAGAGAAAGAGCTGATTTTTCTAATCTATGTTTTTGGTCTACGAAGGAGCTCCAGGAGAACTAATGCCTGGAGATTGCTTCTGAGTAGCGTAAAAATTTTAGGTTCTTTCAATACATATTGATTCTATTCATTTTGATTTGTTTTTGTCATGTTCACCACTTGGGTATTCTCTATCTTCTCTTCCATCTCCTATCTCTACTTCCTTCTACTTCTGATCCTCGGTGGATTCGACCTTTCGACAAAAACCCCTCCGACATTGGTGAACTCGACTTGAAAGGTCGTCACAGAAGAAGGAAAGATAATATGGGAGAACCTTCGAATACAATCTCCAATGATGTTTTGCAACAATTGGTGCAAAATATGAATATGCTTATGCAGGTACAACAACAACATGTGATGCAAGCTTCAGCTCAAACAGAAAGTGTCGTGATGAATGCTTTGCAAGCAGTTGAGCACGAGGTGAAGTTATTCAATGGTAGGAATGTATCTGCATATGTATATACCTATGCTCAAAAGATGGAATTCTTTGGAGTGGCTCAATCTGCATGGAGCCAGTATTTTGTACGTGTTACTGCTTATGAACTGAAAGCACAGATTACTGAATTATACTTGTAGGATGCTGACTGGGTAGCCTTCAAGAAAACACTCAGGGAAGAATTTTACATTGAGGACACCAGTTTGATTACGCGCAAGACTTTTTAGGAGTGGGTTATACAACCCAATAAGGGTCTTGTGGCTACAGAATTGTTAAGAGAATTTGAAAGTAGATTTGAGTAGTTGGATCTTGCAGAACAGCAAGCTCTTGCAAGTCAAAAAATTGAATTGTTTCTACAGGTAGCTGATCCTAAGCTTCAAGAGAAGCTTGATGATTTGCTGGAGGATCAGACTACAGAGACATGTTTGAAAATAGAGTGGAGACATGTCAAGGAAGTTTTTACTGCACTTGTGAAGAAGCATAGAAGAAGAGAAAGATTACATGTCTCTAGCTTGCCCACTGTTATGGGCAAGACAATTGATGTATCTAGTAAGCCACCTACTTCTGTGGTTAACCCTATGGCTGTACCTGCTATTGTTCCCTTTGTTAGGAAGATGTCTTGGATGAATTGGTCAAAGGGATGCGAGATCTTCAATTGAAGGTTGCAAAATTAGATGAAAAAGGACAAGAGGAAAGGGGACATGCAGTAGCCCCTAAGCCTGGAAAAAGATGTATGTGGTGTGACAATTTGTAGCATGAGAGAAAGGATTGTGCTGCCTATTAGGAGACCTTGGCACGACAGCTTATCTTTTGGAAAGATGGCAAGATCCATGCACAAGAAAAGAGATTGCTTCTTGCTTTGAATTTTGGAAAGGGAGGTATGCAGAAGTTGTTGGAAGACTTAGCTGTCCGAAATGCTTATGTGGTGGTATATGCTTCTACTTTTGGTCTACAGTTGGATAGAATGCATGGCCAAGTGATGGTTGGTCCAAAGGTTAAAATATGGACGCATGCTTTACATGCAGCTGAAAAGAGAAAGGTCACTGATAGTGAAATGTCTCATGCAGGGCAAGACATTCGTGGCATAACTTGTTGGGAATCATCGATAGATGCATATTCAGTGTATGGATATTTAGCAAAGGTACAAAACACGGATGTGCTTGTGGAAGAAAAACGAAAAAGAGATGAAGATATTGCAGGGACACCTAAAAGAATGACAAGAAGAAGTGTGGATCAGCCTAAAGCTGCAAGTCAGTCACCTCCCGAGCATGTTATGGAAGAGGTTAGTCAGAAGCAAAAATAGGATAACAAACAAGAGGGCAAAAAGAAGGGCAAGCAGCTAGGATATAAGCTGCAATCTAACATTGAGGTAGCCACAAATCTTAAGAAGGTTCTTGAAGAATGGATCTTAAACAATCGGGTGGAATTTACCTTGGGAGAGGTGCTTCGCATTGCCAAGTGAGAATTTCATGATGAGATCATTGACATAATTAAAAGGAAGCGTCAGTTTCTTGGTGATACCACTAGTGCATTGTTGCAATTTAAAGAGGAAACTGGTTTGTTGGGTATTCGAACTGAATATGAGCATGAAGTAAGTACAGGATTGTCTATGCAGGATGCTTCCAAGCAATGGACAACATGTGAAAAAGAGAAGAAAGTGGTTGAAAATGCATTGTCTTGTAGCAATATGCATGGTGGAGTAAGGCAAATGCAACAATACGGAGAAGAGACTCGAGGATTTATTCCTCGAAGTCACTACACAAGAAATCATTGGGCTAGAGCTACCACTGAAACGGTAGTGAAAATAGGGGAACGTGAAACTCATTGTGTTGCTTTACCTGACCATGGGTCTGAGACAAATGTCATTGAGCGGGGATTGTATGAAAATGGTGCATGGCTTGTGGACATTGATCATGGTTGGCATATGAGGGCTGCAAATAATCCTTCAGGGAAGCTTTATGCTACATGTCCTAATGTAAAAGTGATGATTGGTGATGTACAGGAAGAGAAATACTTCTTTTGCAAGATAATTCCTCATATGCAGTGTTTTTGGGACAGCCCTATATTACAGGAGTGCGTATGGAAACAAAGGTACTTGATGATGGTTCTGCTTAGGCAAGAGTCAGAAGCAAAGATGAGAGGAAAGCAATCCAATTTCTTACTATTTGTGTTAATCATCCTAGAAATCGTGATACGCTTTGAGAGTCTCCTTTGGTTCCAAATGCAAGGGAATTCAAAGACCTGGATTTTCATTAAGCAATGCTGTAATGTGGGGCTACAGTAGTGCTGTTCAGAGGGTGTACTTGCCTCTTGATAAAATGAAGCATGTATTTACTATTAGTAATTCTCAGTTTATAGCAAATAGTTCATGTTGGTTTAAGCCTATGGAAGCCATGTGTAGGGCTGAACGCATATCTATGAAACGGGCTATTAAGAAACTAAGATCATTGGGGGGATTGTTAGCTAAAAATGATGGCATTTCAAGCATCTTTTATGGGCTGAATATTACTAACACTATGGCTGAAATTTCAGCAACTATACATGTAGAAAATGAGACTGAAAACAGAGTGTTGTCAGTATATTCTTTGGATATGTATGATGTTATAGCATTGTTTGCTCAGCAGGAAGGATTACAATGGGCTGAAGCACTTGTGGAGACAAAGTATAAGACAGTTGACAAAAAGGTGAAATCAATTGCTTTGCCACTTCCACCAGAGAGTGAGGGTATGTATGAAAAAGTGTCAAGGCAGCCAAGCTTACGGGATCCTAAAGATATAGGTCATCAGTTTACATCCGAAACATTACAGGAATTGAAAGTTGGTGCAGAAGGGTTTCTTTTGCCTACTGAGAGAAACTATTTTATGCAGATGTTGGCTAGACATGGGAAGGCATTTGCATTTCAACCAAGTGAAATAGGTTGTGTGGATCCAAATGTTGTCTCTCCTATGTCATATTTACTATGCCACATGTACCATGGAACTTGAGGCCTATTCCAGTGCCTAAAGCTTACTTGCCAAAGCTAATGGATTTGCTAAATGAAAAGATTCTCATGAAGATCTTGGAGCCTTCTTCAGCCCCATACTCAAATCGTTGGTTTACTGTGCCCAAAAAGAATGGGGCTTTGAGATTTATTCAAGACATGCAATCGGTCAATAAAGTGACCATAAGAAATGTGGGTGCAGGTCTTGTGGTTGATGAGTTTGCAGAGGCTTTTGCAAGCAGAGTGATCTATTCTTTGGGTGATCTTTACTCGGGGATGATCAGTTTCAGCTTGCAATTGAAAGCAGGGATATCACACATGAAGACTCCTTTGGGGTTAGAACGGATGTGTACTCTCCCACAGGGTGCAACAAACTCAGTGGCACACATGACAAATGCTATGAATAGGGTACTCAAGGATTTTATACCATAATCGACTATGCCCTTCTTGGATGATGTTCCAATCAAAGGGTGTGCAGTGGATGAAAAGAATGAAGAGATGGATGCTCATGGATGCAGACAGTTTGTTGCAGATCATATTGTGGATTGTGAGAGGATTTTGACACGTCTAGAAGAGGTGCATTTAACTCTTTCTAGACAAAAGTTTGTCTTTGGAGTTGAAGAGGTTTTGATTGTTGGGCATATGTGTGGGCCTTATGGGCGAAGGCCATCACTAGCAAAAATAGATGAGATTGATAGAATGCAAGATGTATGCATGAATGTATCAGAGGTGCGTAGATTCTTGGGTGCATATGTGCTCTATTTGATATGGATTCCTCACTTTGCACATGTAGCCGATGTTCTTTATCAGCTTCTAAGGAAAGGTCAAAATTTTCATTGGGAAAGGAAGCATCAGAAAGCAATGAAGAAATTGAAGCAACTCTTAAAATCTGCTCCTAAGTTGAGAAAGGCTGACTATTCACATGGAAAGCCTATCATTATTACTGTTGATACAAGCCCAATCGGGATTGGATGGACAATTGGGCAAGATGATGAGGAAGGGGAAAGGTATGCAATTTGCTTTGGTGCAAAAGTATTGACTGAATGACAAAGAATCTATCCACAGGTAAAAAGAGAATTATGGGGAATTGTGGCAGCCCTTAAATGTGATAAGGAGTATTTTATGGGTGCTCATATAGTCATTAAGACTGATTGTTTGCCGTTATTGGGTATGATTACTAGTTGTGCTACCCGGACATTGCTATGCTCTGGTGGATTGCATACATCAAATCTTTGGACCCTGAATTTCAGCATATTGCAGGAAGAGATAACCCAGTGGTAGACATGTTGTCTCGAGCACGCTATGAGAATGAAGATGGGATGATGGATGAGGAGGAAGAAGATGACTTTCTTATGGCTGAAAATGATGTTGCAAGAGTGAATTTAGTAATGCAAGGTGTTGATACAGCATCAACAGAATCTTGGACAATAAAGAGAAGACACTTTAGATGTTTTGCATCTTGTGTAGAACTATTTTTGGAAGACAAATATGCAAGAGAGTGGCTGAGAATTGGTCAATATTCAGTACATTAACAAAGAGAGATGAATGGTCAGATGAGGAGTTTAAGAAGATTAAGAGGAAAGCCTATGGATTTTTCTTAAAAGATGGTGGATACTTATGGAAACATGCTAAAAAGAAACAGGGTATGCCATTGCGAGTTTTGGGTGACAGAGCTTCACAAGTAAAAGTAATGCAAGAATTTCATGAAAGCTTGTGGGCTGGTCATAGAGGTGTTTGGGCTACTTTTACAAAGATCAAAGAAATATATTGGTGGCAGGGTATGTATAAGGATGTTGCTCACTTTGTGGAAACATGTACGACATGTCAAATGTATTCAACTGTGAGACATCAGGATGGATTGCAACCCACATATCCATTGTCTCTTCATTTTAAGTGGGTGGTGGATTTGGTCACAATGCCTACAAGTCTTTGGCAAATGAGGTATCTTGTGCTTTCTCGTGAAGACTTGACTAATCAAGTGGAAGGGAGAGCTCTACATACTAAGACGACAAATGCCATATGTACTTTTCTCTTAGAAGAGATCTTTTGTCAATATGGCCGTATGGGAAAAATTACAGCAGATAGGGGTGAGCTGGATGCAGATGAAGCTCATGATTTCTTTGCACGGTTGGGGATAAAGCTTGCTTTAACTTCAGCCTATAATCCTGAAGGAAATGGAAAAAGTGAAAGAGGTCATCCACCTATTGTGAAGGCATAGGAAAAAGCATGTGGAGAGAAGGTAAAAGAGTGGCCACGATTGCTCCCTTATGCTTTGTGGGCTGACAGAACAACTCATAGTGCTGTTACAGGATACATGCTTGCAGAATTGATGTATGGTCAAAAACCTATCATGTCGATAGAAGAGATGACAGTCACATGGAGTGTGTTACCTTGGGAGGAGGAGTTGAATCGAGAGGAGTTGCTGGCCTTACACATTAGACAATTGGAAAGAAAGTCAGAAGACATAGAGGCAGCAACTACAAAGTTAAGGGCACAACAAGGATACAGAACAAGAAACGGTTTGAAAAAAGACATAGACAGAGACCAAGAACCATGCATAAAGTTTGCAAAAGATGGTTTGGACCCTATGTGGTAAGACATGTGTTTGATAATGCTATTTATGCATTAAATGAGCTGGATGGGACAGCCATAAAACTTCTAATAGCAGGGAAAAGAATCAAATTATTCAAAAGGCAGGAATCTACTGCCTATGAGTTGCCAGAATTGGAAGAAAATAGTGGCCATGATATAGGGGCTAGCCAGGAAGATATGGAAGATGAAGAAGCAAAGGATATGGTTGCAGATGATGAGGACTCAGAATCCGGTGACAACTAGGATTTTGGTACATACTGGAGGATGTGCAGGTTTAGAGGGGGTGGATGTCGTGATGTTATGAGGACACAGTGTGAAAAAGTATGGAATGCATCATCATCCAACTTCTTTATTGATCTAGAGAGTCAATGTGATCTGAGCCATTAGTACTAGAGTGAGTTGCATGGATTATCCAAAAATACTAAATTTTTGGATAATTTTATCCTATATTTGATATTATTTATTGTAAAAAATCTGAAAAAGCTTCTAGATTAGGATAGCATGCAAAAAGCTAGTTGCTTTTTTAGCCAATTAGGAGATTTTTCATAAAAAAGACAGATTGACAAAATCGCACGCGTCACGATCGCTGCAAACAGGCTGAAAACTACAGATTGAACTGAAAGAAGAAGAAGAAGTGATCTGAGAGATCAGTGACCATGTGTCCTTGGGTTTTACCCCCCTTTCGGAGCCAATGGAGCTATCAGATTTGGATTCCGGATAGCAGAGAAAGAGCTAATTTTTTAAATCTACGTTTTTGGTCTACGAAGGAGCTCTAGGAGAACTTATGCTTGGAGATTGCTTCTGAGTAGCGCAAAGATTCTAGGATATTTCAATACATATTGATTCAATTCATTGTGATTTGTTTGTGTCTTGTTTACCACTTAGGTATTCTCTATCTTCTCTTCCATCTCCTATCTCTACTTCCTTCTACTTCTGATCCCCGGTGGATTCGACCTTTCGACAAAAACCCGACACCGTGTAAATTGTAAAAGTAGATGGGTGGTAGGAAGGAAGCTAAGAAGATAGGAGGACAATGGGAAAAAGGGCCTCTGGGCTACGGCTAGCCATGTAAAAAAGGGGATAAGGGGATGACTGCCCAAAAGGAATTTAGGGTTTTGTATATAAAGTTGAAAAGTGAGTGAGAAGCTCATTCTTGTGTGTGGCCAAAAGTGGCTCTCTTCTTCTTCTTCTTCTTCTTCTTCTTCTTCTTCTTGCTTGCTTGAGCTTGTGCTTGAGAGAGGGAGTGTGAGATTGTGAGGGAGTGAGGTGTGAGGGTGAGGGACCGTGGTGGAGAAGCTCTCCATATTCTCCTCTCTTCTTCTCTTCTCTTCTCTTGCTCATAGCAATGGAGCTTAGAGTGTGGAACTTGAGGATGGAGCTTGCTTGAAGCTTGCACTTGGATCATGGAGCTACCGGAGTGCTCGGGAGAGGAAGTAACTCGATCGGGCATGGAGGTAAGCTCACTACACCTGTAGAGATGGATATCGTGTCGGCCATGTGAGAGGTAGCCATTAGTGCTCAGCTTGGAACACTTGAACAATAAGTGGTCCGTGGGTCTTGCGCCTCTACAGTTGGTTTATGCAGATGCCTAGAAAGCCTCATTTGGATGTAGTTAGATACATATTGAGGTATATGTGAAGTCCACTTTGTAGTATGGAATTTTTTATGAGGTAGATAAGGATATATAGGTGTTTGGATACTCAAATGAAAATTGGGTTGATATAATATAAGATCTACTAGTGGATTCATGTTTTCCCTTGGTAGTGTAGTAGTCATGTGGAGTAGCAAAAAGCAACCACAATTGCTTTATTGAGTTCATAGGTTGAGTATAGACGTGCTACTATGGCAATATGTGAGTTGTTATGGCTACAAAAGCTATTAGGTGATTTGGATGTACAAGGAAATGGTCTAGTTATCATTCATTGTGACAACATGAGTAGCATACAGCTAGCTAGGAACCCAATGTTCCAATCTAGGACAAAACACATTGAGTTGCATTACCACTTTGTGAGAGAGATAGTACTTGCAAGAGAGATTGACTTGGTGTATATTAGCACACATGATAGCTAACATTTTCTCAAAGGCATTGGGTACATAGAAGCTTCAAAATTTTTGAAGCTTACTTGGAGTTGCAGAGATATAGTTAAGCTTGAGGGAGAGTATTGAGATGGCAAGCTCAACATGTGTGGATATTGATGATAGATCACTTGGCTAGATGGGTCTGAACGTCTATACTTAATAGGTCAGTGGTCATGATGATCCTCATATGGCCACTAACTTATCACTTATTATATTTAGTTTATTGCATACCTATCTACAGCTAGCATAGTTATAGTGCAAGTGGATTATGCATCGTTTGATTTAGTAGACCACTTTCCTTTATGTTGTATCTTATCTAAACTTTGTGTACATTGTATTTTGTGAAAAAAGGAGAAGAAGGAACCAATAAGAAAACGTTTTGGCCTTCATCTCTCTTTTTGTGTTCTTGAGTGAGCTTCCTCTTGTGTGTATTTGGTACAACAACTCAAGCAAGTCCCCCCACCACATGATTTAGACACATGTGATACTTGCCAAATCCCTACCAAGCACCACTCCTAGACTTGGAGGTATCCTAAACTCAAAAGCATCACTCCTAAACTCAAAGTTTTCTTGGGCTGAAAGGTATCCTACACCTGAAAGTGAAAGTATAGAGATGCTTTAGTTCTAGCATGCACGAGCAAATGGATATATATCCATGCATGAGAGCATGCATACATGGTGCTCACTAAAGGCCAACTAAGAATTACCTAATCCCTCTGTGTGTATGTGTGTGCGTGTGTGTGTGTGTGCACGCGCATTGTAAAGGCCTTGCTAATGGATGTTTGTTCATTGGATTTACACATAGCACTCACGAAAGGCTCGAAGGTGTCCTAGATTGGAAAGTGTCAAAGACTCAAAAGTGAAAGAATAGAGATGCTTTAGTTCTAACAACCAAGGTGAAAGAAGGTTATTCAACACTAGATAAATAGTTCAATAGTTCATAACCTACCATTGATGAGTATATCCCACAATAAGGACATCCCATAGGACTATATTTTGAGATGAAAGCACATCAAACATTTCTTGTTGCTATTGTCAATGATGTTCTTATCTATTTTATTGTATATCTTTGTTTAACCATTCAATGAACTAGGATTCTAGCACAATATATATGTGGAGCATTAAGGCGATAAATGCATCACCATCTAAAAAATCTCTAGCTAATAAACACAACAAAATCAATAGAAGGTACAATAGCCACTAAAGGTTGTCCACGTCAAATTCCATGGTAAGAACTTTAGTAGGCTAGCCCTAAAATTCAACGTATCCTAGACCAAAAATGAAAAGAATTGCCACACATGAGCACATATGTACATGGTACTTGCTCCTAAACTCGAAGCTATCCTAAAGAATCCACTCAAAAGCTTAACCTAAATACTATCATCATGAGGTGACTCAATATGAGAGATTCCACCATCAATATCTTGTTGCACTTCACGTGTTAGCTAATCTTGATAGCAAACATGATGTTAGCTAATCATGAGGGAACTTAAGGTGAGACCTTGCAACCTTCATTTTTTGTCTCATTGGATTACAATAAAATATGTTATCAAGTCATTTTTATATCTCAACACCTTTAAGGTTCAACTATATTATGTATCTAATCTAAGTTATGTAAACACTTTAATCAAACTATATCCATCATGATTGACTTAGTGGAACTCTTTATTGTTATAAGCTTCAAAGTGAGAATGTTACAAACTCATAAATGTATCATTATCTATTTCTAGAACACCTAAAGACTTGTATTCAAACTCTTTTCCCTTTGTAATATTTAATGATCCTTGTAGAAGAAATGAGCATGACTAACACAACAATACATTACATGTGAATGAAGTGGTAGAGTTTAAGAATATAGCTTTCTTAATGATGTGTCCTAGGTCACAACAAATTCAATTGCAAACTTTGACTTCACTTTTAGGAAAGAGGGAAAAGAGACTATTAAAATGGTTTGAAAACAATTTTATAATTTTCAAGAGATAGGAAATGTATTTCAAAATGGAGATTTTCATTAAATAATTGATTTAAGAAATCTTGTAGAGCTTACATATATCAAGCAAACATGGATTCAAGGATGAACCTACATGGAATGCACCTAGGTTTAACATTGCCAAAAAACTATTATGATAAACTTCCAAAGAAATAAGTTGCACATAAACACATGAGTTTTTGGTTTACAAATTTAGTGCCATGAATATAGAAGATGTTTTTGATGGATATTAATGGTCTACAAAGACACGGATGTTCATTTATTTACATGCCAAGAATTGTCTAAGATAACGCTATACATATCTTCATTATCATAGAATCATCTTTATCATTTAGTAGAAACATGGAATCACTAAAGCTTCATCTTCTAGCTAGGTCTAAAGTTTGGATGAGATGATCAATAAGTATTACCTACTCTCTTCTTCTTTAAATAATGAAAAATATTCTCTAATTTTTTTTTCACCAAACCCTTTTAGATGTATTGGAAAAAAAGGTGATCTTAATTTGAGCTTTAACATTCTACAAGCAATGTGTAACATCCAAAAGATCAAGCAATACATTTCTTTTGACTCTTCCACTTGAGTTAGGTGCAAAATAGAGGATTTGGTGGCATCGAAAGTAAGTATAGCCAAGTATGAAAATGCTCAATTTCAATTATGACACAATCATCTATGACATTTACATGTGTATATGGCACTCACTAAATACCAAGAAAATATTATCTAATATGCAAGCATTGTCTGAAATCACACCATACCTATCTTCATTATCCTAGACTCGTCTTGATTATCTAGTGGAAACATGGAACCAACAATCCTTCATCTTCTAGCTAGGTCTAAAGTTTGGATGAAAGGATCAATAAGTATTGCCTTTAAATATAAGGAAATGTTACTAACATTAGATACAAATTTAGTGCCATAAGGATACAAAATGATACACATGGATGTTTCCTTTTGGATAATATTCAACTTTGAAAAATTTTCCATCTTACATTGTTTTGGGGGAAGGGAGAGAGAAAAGAGAAAACTCAACATTCCCATTTTCCTAATATTGTAATATTAAATAAATATTTATTAAAGTAGATATGGTTGGGTATGAAAAATAGTAAAGATTTTAATTATGACACAATCATCTAACTTGGATAATCAACCATGAGAGAACCAATGGGGGTTCTATGGTTCTATCAATCATGATTTGCTTAATGAAACAATATTATTTAGGTTCCTTAGTTAAAAGGAACCACAAAGTATTTAATTTGTCACTTTCTAATGTATTCATACATGGAAGTAGATAGACTTTCCCATGGAATGTTCATCACAATGTAAAGTAAAACGATAATGTATATCGAGAATAAAGCGATAATTTTTTAGCCCTAAACATAGCAAACTACCCAAATCCTAAATGTCTCTAACATTTACATGCACACACCAAATTAAATGCGTCTAACATTAGATACAAATTTAGTTACATAAATTGTGAATAATAGAAAACATTACTAACATTAGATACAAATTTAGTGCCATAGAGATTAAAAAATGATATGCATCGATATTCCATTTTTTACAACATTAAACCTTGAAAACCTTTCCATCTTACATTGTTTTAAGGGGGTAGGGAGAGAGAAAAAGAGAGAACTCAACATTTCCATTTGCATAATATTAAAATATTAAATGAAATCTTAAAATATTACACATGAGAGAAAAAATGAGAGAACTCAACATTTCCATTTGCATAATATTGAAATATTAAATGAAATCTTAAAACATTATGCAAGAGAGAACTAAACATTTCCATTTGTATAATATTGAAATATTAAATGAAATCTTAAAATGTTATGCATGAGAGAGAAAAAGAGAAAACTCTACACTCTCATTTAATATTAAAATATTAAATAAAATATAAATTTCGTGATGAGAGAGAGAGAGAGAGAGAGAAATCTACTTTGCTTATAAAATGAAAGCACATAATTTGTCAAGAAGAGTAAAATTATTCCCTTCCTTATAAAATAAAAAACTTAAACAACATTCAAACATTTAAATGCAAATAGTAAATTAAACGTTTCTAGCATTACATATTATTCTAACATTACTTAACTATCAACAAAATACTAATCTTGTATCTGAATATGAAAGAGGGAAGGGATGGATGAACCAACCTCTACCAAAAGCTATAAAAATACTTTGTTACCAACTCCCAATCACACAATCAAAGCTTTAATCACAACATTTCAATAATTAGAAGTTTTTTTTTTCTCTCTCTCTCTCTCATCTCATCACATAAATAAATAAGTAATAATAAATAAACTAAAAAACTAATCTAAATAAATAAACATACCTTACAATCCCTTCCTCCCTCCCCCTTGGACACCC
Organism: Lygodium microphyllum; assembly: GCF_053477565.2. Lineage (NCBI taxonomy): Eukaryota > Viridiplantae > Streptophyta > Polypodiopsida > Schizaeales > Lygodiaceae > Lygodium > Lygodium microphyllum. The sequence continues at coordinate 112,073,790 of NC_141141.1, forward strand.
CCTCTCTCTCTCTCCCTCCCACACATCCAATAATAAACAACCTAATAAACCAAACTAATTAATATAGTAGGTAAACTAAACAAAACAAATAATGAATGAACCAACAAACAAGAAACTTGAACTAAATTGAACTAAATTATCTTTAAAAAAATGTCAAATAAATTGAGCTCTCTCTCTCTCTCTCTCTCTCTCTCTCTCTCTCTCTCTCTCTCTCTCTCTCTCTCTCTCTCTCTCTCTCTCTCTCTCTCTCACACACACACACACACACAACTAGGAAAACATTACCACCCCCATTGAATTATTACATTAAACCAAACATAACTAAATAAAAAATTAAATAGGACTAAACTAACATTTAAAAAACTAACCAACTAATCAATTAAACTAAACTAACCAATATTAACTAAAGTAGCCTAAAATAATAAGGTAAACCAAATATCAACATAAATAGAGCATAAACATAAATTAAACTTAGCTTAATTAGACCAAATTTTGAAAAAACTAACAAATAAGTTAATAGAATACTAGAAAAATTAGTTAATTAATCAATTAATCTTATTGTTACTAAAAATAAAAAATAGATTAAAGAGAGGTAATTCAACCAAATTGAAGAGAGATATTCTACCCACCCTATTCGCTCAAAAGTGTGAATGCTCCAAGCTCTCTCTCAACTATATAAAAGGAAATAATAATTAATTATTATTCATTCTCTCTCTCCTCCCTCTCTTTTTCCAACACATTAAAAAAATAATTAAATCTAAACTTTCTCTCTCTCTCTCTCTCTCTCTCTCTCTCTCTCTCTTTCTCTCTCTCTCTCCTAGACACACTCTCCTAAACTCTCTCTAGCATACACACACTCCTTGTAACTCACTCATTCTCTCTCTATCAATTAAACTAATAATAATAATAATAATAATAATAATTCTCACTCTCCTTCCTCTCTTCTCTTTTTACACATTAAAATAATAATAAAATCTAAACTCTCTCTCTATAACACACACTCACTCTCTCTACCAATTGAAACTAATAATTACTAATAATAATAATCAATCACACTCTCTCTTTTGCCACACACACATATACATACACACTTTGCCTCCAAAGTCTCTCTCTGTCAATTCAATAATAATAATAAATCATACACATATTCTCTCACTCAATCACATACTCTCTCTTCCCCAAACACACACACACACACACTCTCTCTCTCTCTCTCTCTCTCTCTCTCTCTCTCTCTCTCTCTCTCTCTCTCTCTCTCTCTCTCTCTCTCTCTCTCTCTCTCTCTCTCATGCTGCATTTCTTGACATGGAATCAATGTTTTTTTCTTCATCATCTTCTTCTCCCCCCCTACACATTTTCTTCTATCTTGTTCTTCTTCTTCTCCTATTGTGGTGTTGTGACGGTCTCTTCCACTACTTCTCCCTCCTCCTCCTCCTCCTCCTCCTTGTCCCTTTCTTCTTCTTCCTATCAACCTTTTGGCTGCTCATTTCACATGTGCTCACCTCCATCATCGGTTGCCACATGTTGCAGCTGAGACTTTCCTTGGTGGATTGGGAGGCAATGACCACCATGGCATGCTAAATGGCAAGGAAGGAGATGCACCATAGGGAGGCAATGCCTCTTGCAAGTCTGAAGAAGAGAAGGGAGGAGAAGGCCCGTACTGGCCGCTCGCACCATGTTGAGGAGGGGAGAGAGAGAGAGAGAGAGAGAGAGAGAGAGAGAGAGAGAGAGAGAGAGAGAGAGAGAGAGAGAGAGAAAACCTCTAGCAAACTTGAGTAGAGACAACATATGTGAGTCATGAGCAGCAAGATTAGCACGTGAACTTGAATCACATAAAGCAAAGAGGTAGACGGAGTGGGCATTGATTACATTCTAATAATGAATATGAGATGAGCCTAAACTAGTCACATTTGAAATTTGATTTTTTAAAATAAAGTGTAGTGAATCTCGAGAAAAGGTGTGGTAATAGGCATGGAACCCCCCAAGTTTGGGATGAATTTGGAGGTTCAGTGAAAGAATGAACCTCCAACCAAAATAATACATTAGTATAGATGTGAAAAACAATGCAAACCCCTCTTTCACAATCCTAGTAAAATTCTCTATGCAAATATGGGTATATTAATCCGAACACATTTCCTTGTCTACATATGATGCCCCATAATCTCCTTGAAATCTTGATATGCCTAAGAGGAAGAATGACCTCTATCATAGGTTTTCTTACTCTAGTGTGTGTATGATAGCAATGGGGTATCCTATCATTTGTGCTCTCCATTCTCCTCTTTGCATACTCATCCTTTGAATCCTAATGGTTGCTAAAGTGGCTTTTGCAATGCATAAAATCAACATATTAGATTGAATATGTGGATCACTCATCAAAAGATCTCGCATTAGGATCCATAGACTAACATGTATCCCATGCCAACATGTGTTGAGCCTCAATATTGTCTCCATTATAGCATATGCTTTACTAGTGTTGCATTGACATGCATAAGATCACCCATTTTTTTTCCTTCTTAAAAGGCTCATTCCCTTAGGCTTCTACACACTTTTTAAGGATGTGTCCTTAGCTGTGTGTCTTCTTCTTTTCATAATCTTATAGAGTTGTGAGTTTCCTCATGTAGGCCTCAATATTATTCCCATAATAGCATATATAATACTACTGCTATGTTGACATGCATAGGATCATAGGTTCTTTTCTTCCTTAAGAGGTTCATTTCTTGCCTCTTTTCTTCATTTCTAATTTTTTGTATTAGAGCCACTATTCCAACCTCTTTCTAATCTTGTTCTACATAGGTGCAAAGTTAGAAGAATGTTGCACTATTTTGAGGTGGAGTAAGGTCTTGAAAAGGTGTGTAATCTACTAGGGAGGTTGTGATCTTGTGACTAGTTTTGCACAAAACATGTGTTTCATAGATGACTCTACATTGGATGATGCATGTCCTCAAGATAATTTATTACGGGCTTTTGCATATAGCAAACACATAGAACCCCTTATCTCGTGTATCCCCATGCAAAAGCTCTAGGATGCATCTTAGAAAATGTAAGTGTACCACATGCAATCAATGAAAGGGGTATTTTATTTAATAAAAATATGGTGTAAATTTACAAATGGAGAGATTTTATTATAATTTTAAAAATACATGGTGGTTTTTGGGAGGGGATTTTTAGGTTGTTTCTAGACCAAAATGAGATCGTCTCCAGGGCTCCTAGTTTTTGCTAGAAACCTCCATTTTCATCCAAAACCTACAAGGGATGATCTTCTATCCCAAACCCCCCCTCCATTTTTGGATCAAAGCACATGTTGATGACCAAAAAAAGTTCTCTCCGTTGTTGTGTACATTGGAGCCAGTTGCCACACCTTCATCTTCACCATTTTGATGGTGTTCTTTAGTGCGCCTCCCCCTAATGGTGCAAATGTTCCCTCTATTTCTTCCACATGTGCTATGGTGAAAAACCCTATTTAGCTCCTTCTTTTCTCTATGCTCTGTAGCATTGAGAGAATTATTTTTTCATAGCCCTTGTCACAAGCAACATTGTCCTAGACTTGAAGTAAGATTTTTTTAAATCTTTCATTTGATCTTGAGTATGTTGCATCTAAATAGGCGAGTTCTCCCCATTTCTTCTACTAGGAGTGTTTGCAATGGCTCCTACATGCACTTCTAAAAATTTTGACATTTCAAATCTATTGCAATATAGCTGTTATTTGGCTTTATCTCATGACATCTAATCCATGCAAGGATTTTTGAGTCCTAGCCCAATCTTGAAATTAGCTTATCTAGTCCTTCCTCTCTACAAGCTTCGTTGTGCCCATATCATTGTGAACCCAAATCTTTGATGTCATCACTTTTGTTTCAATGAAACTAAATGCATGTAACATTACTTTCATCATTTCAATTATTGTGACTTGCAATTTGGTTGATACACCACATTCAAATTGTTTGATTGCATTTCTATTGTTTGTTTTCTAATGGAGGAATTCATAGCCCATTTCAAATATATGCAATGATCTTTGTTCCTGAATTTGCGGTCATATTTTGTTTTGAGCTAGATTGATATCTTGAAAATTTACCATGCATGTGTATTTCCCCTTCTTGGTTTGAATTTTTATTCTCAAAAAGAAATTGCTAATTGGAGTGTGTCTACTGGGGGCAATTATGTAAAACAATTCCATTTTATGCATGCACATTGTAGCTAAATTTACAATCATTCTTTCTTTCAAAGCATGACCAACATATTTTGGATTTGCTCATGCCTATGCATTTGCCTTTCATTTCTTTTTCTGTGTGATCATTTGCCTAATGATGTGCATCTCCCTATAGGTGGGTTGGTTGGTGCATTCACTTGTTTTCACTTGTTGATTGTGTGAAAAAAATTAAGCTTAATCCCTTAAACTCTGCAGAGGTACTTCTCACCATGGACAAGAATCATCTTTATCTAGTTGTTGAAGTTTTTTTTTTTCCTTTGCAAATGTGGTTCAGGACATGAAATTAAGAAATGAATGTAGATGGTAATGTATGAAGTGTGATACCTAAAGATGTTAGTATAGCCATCTTCCATGGATACCAACTTGGTCCCTCTCATTAAGTAACTTGCCTTTAAGCATATTTTTGTTATCCCAATGCAACACACGCATATGTTTCATTATTCTTTCATCCATTGTCACACTTTACTTTGAAGTAATGTTTACTGCATTAGATCTACTTTCATGGCACCAAAATTCTTGCACTCAATGGATCGGAAATTTTGAAAGCTCTATCGAGTGGATAAATAAACTAGTGTCATGATCCCTTGCTAGTTTTAGGGTCATCTTCATAAACATGTTTCTTTAAACAATGCACATCACAAATGTTTCACAAAACATGTCATATAAGATGCATATCTTCATTTTCTCATGCATTTTATGTATATATGTAGAGTTTCTTTTAAGTGTTTTTTCCATCTTACATGTTTGATTTCATGCTAATGAGCATCGCAATCGTTTTCACATAGCAAATATGGCTATTTTTCCCATATTCTTATGGAAGTGTATCTAAAACATCAATTACCTATTTGTTTCAATTGTAAATGTAGTCTTTGTAACTATTGTGAGTTTTCATATGAAATTATAATGGCAACACCATGCACCTGATCCACCATGCGATGCCATAAGCGTATGTACAATGTACATCCACATTGTTTATGAGATGCTCATTTTGTCGTGGGTGGCCAATGGTCCTATAAATAATGACAAGTTAAGATTAGTGAATAGAAATGGAGTTCTTTATTTAAATTTCATTTTTCTTGTCTACTGTGTTTCATTCTAGAGGTATAATGTCTACCCAAGATTGGAAAAAAAATGATGAGGCCGAAGGGTTGGAAGACTCATTTGTGCCATTGTCTCAATTGAAGGACAACATTGGTGGTCTAGGGTTTAGCACTAGATTGGGGTCTAGAAATGTTCCAAGACCACTGCTAGTCATGCATCACAATGATATTTCTTTCTTAGTTGTGAGACCTTTCGACTTTGATTTTGATGCTACTCCTTTATCACCAATTTCTTCTCGGTTGTAACTCCACTAAAGATATGGAGGGGGTTTCAATTGCAATTCTTCCCTTGCATCTATTTCCATTCCCCTTGAATATGGTGGGCCTTCTATTTTCCACGTTGCATGTCCCTATAGACATCGCATTCTCATTGCCTCATCTTACTGGACATATGTTGCATGGACAAGTCCAATAGGTACTTTCCCATCTTGGTCATGTGATTGCTACATAGATGCACAGTATTCCTATACATGGGATGTCCCCCATCACAACCTATTGCTAGGTGTTTGGTAATTGCCTCTCAGGTTCCATCCCAATTGCCTCTAAATAATACAACTAGGGGTGCAGAGGTTGGTGTAGAGAGAGAGAGCACTACACACTACAAGTAAAGATTGAAGAGCATACAGAAGAATATACATCCACGTCCTGATGAGCATGCATGTCAAGAGGTACCATCAAGGAGTGGGACAGGTGAGGGGAGCCAGCCATCTGAAATGTATTGACACAGCTAAACAAACACCATATTGCACTCCCAAAGTGATCAAAGAATGATCTTTCATTGGACACATAATTGATATTGCAATATGCAAAATGTTGTTGGAGATCAAGTGCTATCATGCTACATTACTAGAATGATATTTCTTTGAGAATTAAATGTAAGGTTTTCGTAAGTCAAGAGTTTTTGTATATTTTATGATCCAGTGGTCCTAGCATTTCTAGAATCAGCACTAAAAATGAGCAGTAGCAATACTGGAGTTTGTATTCATGGACACATAGGACACACTCTCCAATCACATTTTATATTATGAAAACTTGTCACAACATTTGATTTTTTGTACACTTTGTTGACATATTCTAAGCTGCTCTTCTGCAGGCATGGATGTAGTATCACAACTTCTGTTTGAAGGTTGAGTAATCTTTGCAGGTTCGTGGGAAGAGTGTGTGGATCAATGTTAACCCTCGAATGAACAAGGTGGAAAATCCAAAAAATCTAAAGTAGAAGACAAGGCTAAGGCAAAAGTGAAATGGAAGACGAAGGCGCACCAAAGAAGAATCTGGAAACACAAGAAGTGAAAAATAGTCCCAAATCAAGGAGAAAGATGCAAAAGAAAAAGCACAAGTCAATACTTTTGTAAAAGAGCACAAGGTACACTATGATTTGTTTTGAGAGCGCCTGCACAAGCCCGCACCCGTGCAAATTGTAAAGGTAGATGGGTAGTGGAAAGGAAGCTAGGAAGATAGGAGGACAATGGAAAAAAGGGCCTAGGGCCATGACCGACCATGTAAAAGAGGGGATAAGGGGATGACCACCCAAAAGGGATTTAGGGTTTTGTATATAAAGTTGAAAAGCTCATTCTTGTGTGTGGCAAAAAATGGCTCTCCTTCTCTTCTTCTTCTTCTTCTTCTTCTTGTTCTTGCTTGCTTGAGCTTGTGCTTGAGAGAGTGTGAGGGAGTGAGTGTGTGAGGGTGAGTGTGTGGCCAAAAATAGCTCTCCTCCTCTTCTTCTTCTTCTTCTTCTTCTTGTTGCTTTCTTGAGCTTATGCTTAAGAGAGGGAGTGTGAGAGTGTGAGGGAGTAAGTGTGTGAGGGTGAGGGACCGTGGTGGAGAAGCTCTCCATCTTCTCCTCTCTTCTTCCCTTGTCCTCTCTTCTCTTGTATTGCTCGCGGTAATGGAGCTTGGAGTGTGGAGCTTGATGATGGAGCTTGCTTGAAGCTTGCAATAGGATCATGGAGCTACCGGAGTGCTCGGGAGAGGAGGCAACTCGATCGGGCATGGAGGTAAGCTTACTACATTTGTAGAGATGGATAACACATTGGCTATGTGAGAGGTAGCCATTAGTACTCAGCTTGGAATGCTTGAACAATAAGCAGTCCATGGGTCTTGACGGTTGAGCTTGCGCTTGCCTCTACATTTTGGTTCCGGTGCCGGGACCAACAGATTCAAGCTTGAGCGCTTGCGTGCTTCAAATCGAGCATCAAAGTAAGGGTTCCATCTCCCCAAACCAGTGCTTGAGCTAGGTAGGTAGGAAGCAAGGGAGTTCAAAGAGGTATTCGATCTCCTTAACAAGTAAGTTTTTGGTTTTTTGGAATTGGAAAGGTAGGTTGGAGTAGTATAGGTGTTCTCTTTAAGATTTTTGTTTACATTTAGGTAGGATAGGAGCAAAACAGTGTGACCACATAGTAGGGTTTCTACTATTGTATAACAGGATGAAACAGGGGAAAGAAGGGAAAAAAATAAAATTTTGGGTTAGAGCTCCTAAGGGGAGCAAGACTAAGGTGAATGCAGACATGGGAAAAGTAATAAGAGGCCAGGAGTGGCAAGAGAGACCTCATTTTGCATTTCAGGGATTAGGGAGAGATAGAGAGAGAGAGAGAGCTTCATTGTCTAGACTTGCTTCAATCTCATTGCCGAGGAGTTCGTTGCCTACTATAGGTATTCCCACAACTTCCCCTATATGTGTAACTAGGATCTGGAGGCGGTTGACCAGTGGGAAGGCCTCAATTTTTTGCAGTGACGAATTCTGTATAGGTTTGGCAAAAAATGTGTCGCGTTCGGCCATTTGAGTGACGATGATTCTAGGCCGAGTCCTAGAATCGGTCCTCGGCCGTATATTTGGCCACTCGGACAAACCCATTCGGACAAACCACCCGGCCTTCGGCCCAAGCGTTCGGTCCATCCGAATCAACCATTCGAACCAACTTAATATTCGACCCTTGGCCATGACGACTCTGCCCAACCCCACTCAGACAAGCTAACATTTGGCCCGTCCAAAATCACCACTTAGACCAACTTGCATTCAACCCACTTGACTCAGCACTCGACCGAGTAGATTCGGCCCACTGCCACTCGCCATTCAGCCCTTGGAAACCACATTTGGACTAGCCAAATTAGACTCTCTGCCCAGTTGTATTCGGCCATTCTTACAGGCCGAATCGGACATTCAACCCCTACAATTTGGACCTATTGGGCCGAATTTGGATTTTTTTCCAAATTTTAACCTATAGACCATGAAACTGACCCCGAGACCATGTAGAGCCAAAAGAACATCATAGATCTATCACTAGATTGCAATCCAGAGCAAGTGATTCAAAACTTGGCTATGGGCGATCCTTCAAATCATGTATGGTATTTAGCGTAACGGCCCTGCGGGCTAGGGGCTTTGCCCCTCTGCACCTTCCTCAAGTAGGCTGGAGAGAAAACACGTGGTGTAAAAGGTCCTCCAAATTAGATCCTAGTGTAATGATGGCTCTACACAAGTATAGATTCTCACTTACAAAACAACAACCAAAAGCCCATACCCGAACAAGGACCAGCAGAGACCCTAGAACCTCAATGGGCCAATCTAGCCAACAAGGGCAAATAGGCAACACCACAAAAACATATAGAGGTTGCATTCGGATTGCATCTAGTCAAAGTGGAATGGAACAACATCAAGCTACAACTGGGAGGATGACTAGAAATGACATTCCTAATGATAAATGTACCTTGATGGCATTGCATAGACGAACCAAGAAATCAATGGAGAATCCACATCTAGTTGTGGAGTTGGGGACTCAAAGGCATGTATTAGAAGGCTTAAATTTATGAGCCAAGACCTGAAAGATGAAGAGATAGTACCTCCTACTTATCTCTGGGTCAAACTCACGGCAGAAATAGAGCATAGTATCGATACTATCATCAACGAAGGAACAGATTTCAATATCTTGACCTGTGAAGCATGGACCCTACTAGGCCAACTAGATCTCACATCGACTAATGCAACTCTTAGTCCATACGGGGGACACCCACAAGCACTTATAGGGAAGTGCAAAATCCTTGTAACTATTGAAACTGACAGCTTGCCTATCCTATTCCATGTTCCCCCAAATATTATTGATTATGGAAAGGAAACCCTCTTAGGAAGACCCTTCAAAAGGGTGATGAAGTGTCAGGCTGACTATGTACCATGGAGGATACACTTGTTGATACTATTGGGTGTGAGGATAATCAGAACCTTTAGCAAGGGTGACCTCATGAGGGAAAGACAAGGAATGCTCTGACATACCAGGCAAGCCTAGTAACGAGAACAAGGACTTGCTGGAAGAGTTGATACAAGCGCATGTTGAACAGAGAGAATCAGTGAGGCCATGCTTGAAACTAGAAGGTTAGGAGACAATTCCAAGGATAGGATTTGGACTTACAAATATTGTAGAAGGCCACAAAAGAAGCCCAAGCCGTATAGATGAAGGCATAGATGGAGAGCTAGCACAAAGCCGCGATGGATATCCAAAGCATTGGTACGTGCTCAAGGGTATTATGCTGGTAACCAATGGATTTGGGTGCCAAAACCCCAAGCTAAACCACCTCTGTCAGCTAAAGGCAAAATCATATCAAAAGCAAAGAAGCACAAGAGGAAATCTAAACAAAAATCCAAGTCTTCACTCAATAAGGTTGGAATGACTGAGCCCCTCACAATTGAAATCAAGAAACCAAAGAGGACTATTTGAAAGGTAGATCCTCAGCCTAGCGTGCTTAATGAGTAGATGTAATCGTTGAGGGTGCAAAAAAGCCACTAGTGCCCAAGGAGCCTTTGATTTCCCAAGAGGATAATGAGCATCATAGGTGCAGCATTGCTCATGGTAAGGTTGATTGCTCAACAAAGCAAATGGCAGAATCATCTAACAACCACAAGAAAATCTCCCAGCCAGTGCCAAGTCCACCTAGGAGTCCCAAATCTCCTACACCCTCTTCCCTTAAATGGACACAGGAAGCACAATAGCAGTTGTCAAGTGCGACTTCTCAATCATCCCAATATCTATCTCCATTTAAGCTTCCAAATGTCTAAGAGATAGGACATGACACCACCCTTAGCTCTCAGCCTAAGGATAGGCCTATGCAATCCATCATGATTAGCTCAATTGATGCTCGATCTACACAAGTGAATGTGCAAAGGGCAACAAAAGACATGGCCACTTCTGATCTTTAAGGACTTGACATCATAGTCTATCAATAGTGGCCAGTCCACTAAACTAGCTATTACTACTTCTAATTAGGAATCATAGTAGTCACATCCTTTGGCCGTGTATAATGACACCCTTGTAGAATGTATCCTTAGAAATTCACCTATGAAAGAGGTGTTACAACCAACATCCTTGACACCTCCAGCACTTCCAAAGCACCTAAAGCCTAGGCCTGAGGAGAAATCTCTCGAAGATTTGGCTAAGGATATGGCA